>NC_133218.1:11004038-11083041 GCF_040436345.1 Pagrus major | reverse complement strand
TCCACAGTATTTTTCCACTTGTTACACATAAACAATAGAAAAATGAACTTAAAAAGACAGACTAGAAACGTGGGGACAGGGAATTTCCGTCAAACCGTGAATGCAGCACAGCGTGCTTACGTTTAAAAACAGACAACATGGCGTCGTTTGTGTGGGACTTTTTCAAAGTTTTTGAAGAAGACTGGTCGCTTGTTATTTGTACCAAATGTTCCAAGGAAGTTCCACGAGGAGGTAAAAGTAGCACGAGCTGATACGTCAAACCTGATAAGTCACCTGAAACATAGCCATCGCTTCGACAGAGTTTTGAAAGCGTATGAGGACGCCCGGGCTGCTAAAGATGCTAGCAACTTAAACCCAGCCGCAGAGAAGCCACCGGGACTTTAACACATCGGCGAGGCTTTCGAAAAATCCAAGAAATTTGCCAGAAATGACCCACGGGCTAAGGCTATTGAAGACTTAATCATGGAAATGATGGCACCTGGCGACCAGCTCTTTACCCTCGTTGAGGACAGAGGCTTTCTCGCCTGATTAATCACTTGGAGACACGGTTTACATTGCCGAGCTGCTGCTACTTTTCTGATGTGTGCCTTCCAGCTAAGTATGATGCGATCACCAAATGTATTCACACTTTGATAACAAAGTGAAAGACATAAGCTTCACCATGGATATATGGACTTGTGATGTCAGCCCTGTAAGCATGATGAGTCTGACCGCGCAGTGGTTAAATACAGACTTTCAACTATATATTTATTTTTTTGAACTTCTGGAATGCACTTTTTCAGTTTGTAATCCAGATGCATGTATTTGCATCAGTTCAAGGGGCCATTATTTTTTTTTGAGAGGCTTGCCAATAGTTTTTCATTGGAATAAATAAATATCTCCATTTAAAGAGTCAAAAGTGTTTTTGGGTTTGCTCATAGTATTAATGTCATGATCTTAGGTCATGACATTAATACCAACCATAAAACCCAACCATAAATCTTGAGTCCGTAAACTAATATTATGTAAGGTAATTCTGTTTTTGATATGGTGACCAGGCGTTAGATACATGACACATGGGATCACAGCCCAGGTGTAGATTTAATCACGGCAGACATTCCTTCAGTAATAATTATGATGCATTATCATCTGATCATCAAGTTCCCTGTTGAAATTTTTGGATGTCTATGACATGTATGCCTTTGTTGTTCTATTCCCTCCATGCACAAGATGTCGCCACTCACGTTCAAAATCTGTGTGGTGGGCATTACTACTTCCGGTTTAGGCTACTACTATTTCCGATTGTGGATTGTTGCTGAAGATCGAGCGGTAAGCTAACAGTGAGTGTATGAAAAATATTAACGATAAAGAGGAAGCGCCTTACTTATCAATATCAAAACAAAAACTCTAAGTTACATTGTACTGTTCCTCGATGTGCTGTTTCATCGAGGTACAATTCTGAAGTGAATTTCCATCGTTTCCCCCGTGATCCTGAGGTGCGAGTTCAGTGGCTAGTCAAGATAAGAGATGATTTCACTCCCACTGATAATGCTCAGGTCTGTAGACGGCATTTTAAGGAAGAGCATTTAATCGCAACGGCTGGGGGACGTAAACAACTTAAAAAAGGAGCGGTACCCTGCCTTTATGAATGGAATGACTATGTTACAACAGCACCGAGGCGCAATGTGTGGGAGCGCCGCCCAAAATGCCCCTCTCCCTTGCTGGACTCTGTGTCAGACTCTGATTGCGAGATGGAAGTACTGCCGGACCACAACTACTGTGTAACTCCAAGGCACTTCCAGGCCTTTTGGCAACTTGTGGAGCCAGCTGTGAACACCAAGATGGTGCGGATAACCAGTGCCAGTGCAGCCGGTGCAGCCTCAACTCAACACAGATCAACAGTAAGCTATGTTATCAGGGTCTCATAGATGCATGCATATTTATTATGCTAAATATTACTTTAGTCTGAAAGGTTAGCCTATTGGTGCTTAATCTTAACTGCAATTTGAACTAATGCAAACGTAATCACAAAGGCTACAATTAATCATCTAACTTGGCCCCACACCATTTCAGTTCCATCTTTAACTATGTTATGTATGTGCTAAATATACTGTTATATACACAGTAAAATATAATTGTACATATGCACTATCTTGGCTAATCTTTTGTCATTTTCTTTTGTATGTCTGACCCATAGACGAGTTGCTTCTGTTTTTAATGCACCTCTCCGTGGGTCTGCCTCTAGCAGAATTATAATCACCTGGACGCACTGTCTGTACCACCTTCTTGGTTCCATTCGTCTGTGGCTACCAAAGGAAGCCATAAAAGCTCACTTACCACCAGAGTTTTCCCCATACGCAGATACACAAGTGGTGCTGGACTGTACTGAAATCTTTTGTCAAACACCCTCGTCTCTTGTTCTGCAAAGTGAGGTGTTCTCCCATTACAAGTCGCATTCCACTTTCAAGGCCATGATTGGCATTGCCCCCCATGGTCCTATCACCTATGTAACTCTTTCCTTTATTACAGAGCTTAGTATTGTAGTGGTTTATGTGAAACACAAAACATAGATGCAGCAGTTTGGCAGTGTCATCTCACCTATCACCTACTAAATTCACACAGACTGAAAATGCTTAACCTTTAAGTCAATTATCTGCAATGTTAACAATGTTTACATTTGCCTTTTATTGTCTCTGACACTGTGATTGGGCCAGGAAAACACAAATACATGAAAGGCACCCTGTATAGGTTTGTAATTATAACTATATACATAACCATTTAACTATATACAGACATGTGCATGTGCAGTTTGTAATGGATACTATAAAATTTAATTTCACACAAAAACACGTTTTAGGGGGTGGGGTGATTTCAAATTTACATGGAACATGATAAGTAAAAATAGAAAAAGAAATAATCTCCCTTCTCCCTGATGACTGCAGCAACCTCTGGGTCCCTGTAGATCCTTTGAATGACCATGTCCTCCTCTGCAAAAACAACAAAGTCACACCAGTCCATACCTGTCAGCAAGAGTTGTCCTTGGACCTGCCAGTAGTAACTATGTTGTTTTTTTCAGTTTCATGGTGTCATTTTGGAGCTTCAGGTATTTGCAGCCAACATAACTTTTGATGTTGGGACATTTCACCTCCAGCAGGCCAAAGGGTGGGTTGTCTGTAGGGTCGAAAACAACCCCATCGGGTGAAGACCCTAACCAGGAGGCATAAGGGTGTATGATGAAGCCACATGGCCAATAGTTGGTGTTCTTAGCTTTGCAGTACTACTGAATGGCAGCTGCCTCCAATACCAGACCTTGTTTCATCAATGCTGTTTGTGCCACACATCTAAGCATTCTTTGAGCAAGATGTTCCGCTGAGTTCTGACCATGAATATGACATACCTCTCTGAAGTGAGATGATGTTATTCTCATTCTTCTGACTTGGTCCCACTCCGCAGACATACTCTGCTCCCTTGTGGCTTCTTCAATTTTTCTTGCCATATCCAAGGTGGTCTGTAGGGAGTGCAGATGCAGCTGCTGGTGGAGACTGCACATGAATTGGCGACTAGTGGGCTCCAGTTTGTAGCCATCCAAAGGCAGAGGTGGGGGTGGAGGAGCTCTGGTGTGTAGAAGGACAATGCGGCTGACTGGTACTGGCACGAGATTGGGCTGCCGTCCTGAACTTTGCTCAATGCTGACTCGACCAGCGGGACATCAGCACTGATGGACATTGTGGTAATGGGAGGTGCTATGTCCAATGGAAAGCCTTCATAGGCTTCTGCCACTTTCAGAACATCAGGATCAGGCAGATCCCCCCGCACCACATTGTAGAGAGTGCACCTATGTAGAATTTCATATCATAATTCAAATTAGACAACATACATTTATACTGTATGACAGTCACATTTTCATAATTGGTTTCAAATGAACAAGACATACATACCTGACACCATTTGCTAGCGTCCTCTGCTTGGGCTTGGCAGACAGCACCACCTTGTCACTCATGCAGCCTGGCTTCACACCCCATCAATAATAAAGGTAAAATAAAAAAGCATAACAGAGGTGGTTGAATGTAACACATGGAAAATCTTGCCTAAATGGAATTATGCTGCTTAAAACTTACCATAGTTCTTGGTTTGTGCCAGCGTTGTTCTGTCTCTGTGCAGCCCAAAACAGGTGGCACAGCAGTGATGTTTAACCTGCGAGTAATGAGCACTGCCACACAGGAGCACTTATAGTGCTGAAAAGGGGAGGAGTCTTCAAGGACAATCTTTAGAAAAAAGTGTTTTACAATCAAAACCATATCATAGAAGACCAGCTTCTATGATATGGTTTTTTCTGTGCAAAACATACCTGATCCATGGTTGGGCAAAGGAAAAGGGAGAGTTGCTCTTCCTGTGAGTGTGCATCTCTAATAAACCTTTATTTAATACACTTTCTCATCTATGCTTCCTGTTTGAGTAAACATGCATCACTATGGAACCCTTTTAAACGAAAAAGAAAAAAGGAAAATACGAGGCTCAAACTCAGACTCATTGAGGGAAAAAACTAAAACTAAGATGTTCTCGACACATTCCTCTTCCTCTTTACTGGCAATGACGTAGCTAACTTATTTCAGATTCCTTTTTGTACAAAACCCCATTTGACACGCCCAGTATTAGGGTGTGGAGCATCAGGATTGCACAGATTGCATCCTGGTACATGTAGGCAGGCTGTGCAAGCAGGAACACTCTTGACTTTCTCTGTCAAGACCCAACACAGTGAGGACGCATTTACCATCAACACTGAGGGATATCCACATAAAATATGGTGAATTTCTTTTTAAAGTAATAATACACCCTGTCTTTAATCCACTGAAACTTCAACTGACTGACAGTTGAACCATCTGAGAGCCACTAGGGAGCGCCATAAAGCTGCATCACACATTATCATGTTAAATCTTCACTGTGGAAGATGCATCTGCACACAGTGCACAAAGGGCCAGATGAAATTTAGTGCCTGTTATCACAAACAGGATGCAGCACTATAACACTTTAATACCTCACTGATGAATAGGTCCTACACAATAATATGCACACATAAGAATGTTCACTGGTCTATTTTATTGATGTGTTTTTACTACCTGATGTGTTTTTACAGATACCTTTGCACAGCTTGGCTATAATGTGCCCCAAATCATTTCCTTTACTTAGATTCAGCATGTTTGCCTTAGTCATGAATAATGCAGCTGCATTAGTGTCAAGCTAATGAATATTCACATATCCCCCAGAGTTGAGTTTTTCCTTATGCATACTGGTTCAAATTGTTTGCAAGTGAGTTGTTGTTGAAAGATTTTATTGTTTCTTCAGATCCTTACTGAAACATCAAGATGTTAACGATTGATGTCAGTGGTCTCTTAATGTTGCGATCGGACCTGGGGACATCCACATGAATGCCAGGACCCAAGGTTTCCCAGCAGAACATTGTAACAAGATGGAAAAACGTTATGTGGTTATGTGTCAGTGGTTTTAATGATATGTCTGATCAGTGTACCTAATTGCAAAAGTGCATATGCATTTTCAAATATGTAAAATGTATCTGTTTTCATGTATAAATGTGAGCCTGCTGGTCATATTTTCTTTCAGATCACACAACAGGAGGCTAACAAAAGAGAGGAAACAATACTTTTTTTACTGGTCAGTTTGATGCTGCCATTCTATTTTAGAATTTTAGAGATTACCAAAAGCCTCAAAAAACACTGAGCAAAGCTCTCATTGTATCACTTTCACAAGGAAAATGCGGTTTGAAATGATTGTTCACCTCTCAGGAGGATTGAGCACAACTGTATGACTTACAGTAAAGGTGGTTAATAATCAATTTTAAATGTAATGGATCTCTAGATAGAGGGAGACAAATAATTGCACAAAACAAGCATCAGACAATAGTAACACATCACATCACTCTGACATAAATTCAAGTACAGACTTTGGCGCTTCTACAATAACAACAATGGGTAATATAATTTACAGCTGACAGGACTAATGAGTGTGATTGGCTGGACAACCTCTATTCTTCTAAGCAAATTCAGAGATGTGAGTCGATTCTGGTTAGTCCTCAGAGCTGAACAGAGACAGATGTTCTCATCTGTGCTGAGGGTCAGCTTACATGTGTGGGTCAGGACTATAACTCTGTAACACAATCAAGCAAAACATAAGTGCATCATGAAACTGTGAGATATGAAGGATATTGTCTCCTTGGAAATTCAACACAGCGTAGTTATTGTTTATTGGCATCTACAGGATCTTTGGGAACATAACACAACAAGGAAAATTGCTTGTTGCAAGCTTGTCAAGGCAGGACTGTTGTGCCTTTATATATCTCTTCTGTAAATAAGGTACAAAGGCAGATTGGAGGGTCATTGTTGTTCTGCCTCTGAGCTGGCAGCAGAGGTACTAACAGAGCAGAATCATCATCTGTTTAAAAATGACCAAGCAAAGGGACAGGATGGGACAGGGTGTGATGTTTTGACGTGTTAATGTGCGACCCACAAGGAGAAAATTTAAATAGCAGCTTAGTCAGAGGAGAAAAACAATAGCAACTCAAAATGTGTGCACGTTGGTGCAGTGTTTAGCACTCAGTACTTTTACATAATGTTAGAAAAAGATGGACTATTGTGTTAGTCCAACTGAAACCGAAACAGTAGTCCAATTAAATGGCCTTTTCGAGCTGTGACCGTAGCTCGACTTAAGTGTGCATGGAAACGTACTGACTGTTGCCTCACAGAAGAAGGTCCTGGGTTCGAATTCGGGCTGGGGCAAGGCTTTTCTGTTTGGAGTTTGCATGTTCCCTACTTGCTTGAGTGTGGTCCCTCTGGGTGCTCAGATTCCCCCCACCATAAAAACATGTATATTAGGCTAACTGTCCAGTCAGTACCCTTGACCAAGGCACTGGCTGAGTTCTGGAGGTGGGCCCTGGTTGCTGACGTTGGCTGCCCACTGCTCCTCTGGGATGGGTTCAGTGCTTCTTCACATTAGGGAGACAACTCAAGGTCCAGGAGTTCCTTGCCCTTTCAAGCAGAACACAAGATCAATCACCATATCACAATGACAGTAAGTGATTGTTTTTATGCCATGTTCAGTCATAGCTTGACGTGTACCATACAGGCAGCACTTTCTAATGTTGTGTTCATCACAGTGTGATGAAATGAAAGTCAACTGATCATACTTTTGAAATATCATGAATGACATTTAGATGATAAAAACACAATTGAACAAATTCTATGGTATGCTTCTCAAAACATAACTCAAATCGAGTGAATGAGACATTTTTGCAATGGGCTTGATATTGTTTTAACAGAGAACCAGATAACTAGTTGATAAGTAACAAAGTCAGCAGGAGGTGATTTGAACAGCTGCAGTGGAACATTAAGTGCACCAGACACAAAAAGACCCTCTGAGTAAGTGAAGATTGTTACATTTGATAAACTTGACATGTAGCTTTTGCATGAGATGGATGAGTGACAGACATCAAAAACACTGGTGGGGACTGGCCTTTAGCCCTGTGCTAAGCTGGTTACCTGGGTATACTGCCTCTCACCCATGATGCTCCAACTCCTGCTACCCTGCAAAGGATGTAGCAATGATGTACAACACAGGCACATGTATGACAACACAGGCACTAAAAGGCTGAACCTTCTTACCTTGGTGTTTAAATACAGCCTTTGTGCTCCAACAAGCTTTCAGCCTAAACTCCGCTGAATTATTCAAGGGGTCTGTCTGACTTGGCCATCAAGGTTTTCTATCTGGTATTATAAGGTGTGCCTGGTGTGTGCCTCATGGACAAAGACTCATTGGTTAAAAGTACTCCTCTGAGTAGAGTCAAACAGCCACCAATTAAAAAGAGACATCTGTCAGGCTTTCATAGTCTCATTCAGCTCGATGATACTGCCCCTCAGCTTCAGTGATAACTGTACAGAGTCAGGACAGGAGCCAAGTGAACATAAGGCTCACACACTATCAGTGTAGCAAAAAGGCTTCATGCATACTTGGTTGAATAAAAACATATAAATAACCCCATCCCTTCATTTAGAAAAGGTTTGAAAAGGGGTGGATCTAAAACAAAATTTAGGGGAAAATATCTCAGAAGATGAATTCAAGTTTCTTTTCCTGAGGGTCTGTACACTTTGCTATAGAGATAAATTGTAAAAAAATATATACATTCATGCTCCCCAGAGGATGAACCCTATGGCTTTTGGTGCCTATGGCACTTTGAGCTCTTGCACCACCCACCACATCTCACAAGATTGTTGAAGACAATGAAATATGCTGATTGGAATTAAAATTGCAAAGCACATTCATGATGCCCTGAAGATCATAGGTGTAGTGCTGCTGGAGCATATTGGAGCGCTGCCCCACCACCTCCAAAAGAGGAAATAAAATGTTCACAGTTTGCATAATCCGGTTGAATGAAAGATTAAAGTGATGAAATAATAAAGCTACTTTGTTTTATGGCATGTTTTTAACGACGGTTGGCATCTTGTCATCAGCAAAGCTGAACAGCTCTGCATGCACAACTCGTTACATTATGTAACATATATGTAAAGAGCTGGACACGTACAGTAACGTCCTGTCATTCACTCTGTGTGTGAGGGCCGAGGGGCTGCATTTCAATTTTTCTATGTGGTTTAGTTCTTCAACTATAATCTGTCCCTGAGTGCTGCTGGGATCCTACTGGGAGCGTGCACAACGGGTGAGACAGTGTGGTCAATCTGTATGTGGTGCTGACCGGGTAAGCAACCCAGTCCATTGAAGACATCATCATAGTCTTAAAGATGGTCATTCTCTTTTCCAACTTCATGCACTCTCTTTAATAAGCCTGGTTTCAAACAAGTGTCACCTCCCAATATAACTTGAACATCCTCTTGTGTGATTTCAAACTCAGTGCTGAGCTTTTAGCCCTTATACTCACATGTTCTGTTGCCCAGTGGCACTATCTTGTGGCCAGAGAAAGGAGCTAGTTTAGTTTTACTGGCCCGGAGCCTGCATCTAACATCAAGTGCATTACAGGTTTGAACTGACTTTGCATTGCAGTCTGCACCTGTGTCCAGTTTAAAAGTCACAACTTTCTTATTCATCCTCAGGCTTTCAACCAATTTTCTCCCTCAGTATCTGTCTCTACAGACTCCATCGCTTCGATGTGCTTTTCATGAACAGTCAAGATTTCATTTCAATCTTGACTGTTCCGATGAACATGTCATTTTCACTCTCACTTTGCTCAACTGCATGCACTTTCTTTCCATGTTGTTGCTGATGACCCTGTGGTCTGCCCGTCTTGGCAAATGGGTTTTTCTTGTGCTGCTGCAGTTTGACACATTTTGTTCAGTCTGTCTTGTTTGAGCTTTAACTTTGTTGTCTTTTGGCCCTTCTGTTCTTATTCTGTTCACTTCTGTTTCTTCTGTCAGAGCTTTGACATGGCTGTAATCTCTCTTGCATGGCAAATATCAATGGCTTTTTCTAGTGTCAGATCGGGGACAGCCTTCCATTCCGAAACACCCCAACTCCGAAACACCGCTGTTCCGACCCTCCCCCAAAAACAACGCTGTTCCGACTTTCAACTTCAAATTACTTCCCAATAGGGTTAGGGTTAGGGTTTCCCAAATAGCCTTTTCGGAATAGCGGGGTCTTTAGAAAAAATGGGAAACCCCGCCATTACGAAGAATGGAAGTCTATTTTCGGAACAGCGGGGTTTTCGGAAAGGCGGGGTGTAACCTGTCAGATCTGCTTCTCTTAACAGTCTGCCTCTCACTTAGTCAGTAGTTGTGCCACATACTATTCAGTTTCCTACCAAAGTCGTGTAACTGTCCAAATTCACAGTCCTTGCAACATCCTTATAACATACTTAACTACAGGTGCCCACATCACAGTGAGAACAAAACAGTAGTTAAAGGATAAGTTTAACCAGATCCAGAAATGTTTTGTGGACTACGAAACTTCATCCGACTTTCCATAGCATGAGGGTGGAGGACTCATTTTTGGGTGAACTTACCCTTTAAAGTTGGTTACACAGCGAAATGTATCTGCGTCTTCACAAAAAATGTGGTGCTAGAAGCTTAATGATGTAATTTAGGTCTATAGTGAATTACTGTAGCTCATGAGCTAACAAGCTAGCAACCCAACAACAAGCTAGCATTGGACAGCCAGAATAGCTTTCTAAGCTAAGTAGCCTTTGGTTGCTAATGAGACAATGTTCAACACAATTGTGACATCAAGGCATGTCATTTGTAACCTACTGTCATCTCATAACAGTCTGTACAGGCTGTCCTGTTCAGAAAAAACATCAGATAGGCTATGAAAGTAGCTTATTACAGCTGGACCATATTCAGTCAGGTGAAGTAGAATACAGAGCAACAAAGATGACAGATGGGAGGAGGTCAGGGATGGATGTTGTCTACATAATGTAACTCAAGATACGTACATAATGTATGTACGCTCTGAACTGAAGTTACAAAAGTAACAGTAATTTAAGCACAACCACAATGTTTATTAAACCTAAGCAGTAACCTTAACTTAACTTAATCCTAAGAAAATCATTTTGCTGCCTTAACCCAACCAAACTGCAGGCGTACGAAGGTCCGGTTGTTTTGGTAATAGTGATGTAAATTTGACAGTTGCAGGTCATAACTGATGCACTTACAGCATATTACTGTAATGATTACATGATTTTCAAGTTAAGAACAGAAGTCGTCCGGTCTGCGTGGTGCTGTCCCTTTAAGCAGTCAGTATGGCTGTGATTGGACTGATGAGTGTGTGTGTTTCAGTCTGTGCTGCTGTGTGTCATGCTCCAGTGGGACTCCAGCTCAGCAGGTAGCTCCAGTACAGACCCTCCAGTCCAGTCAGGTAGCATGCAGGGTCTGCTCACACACTGACCTGCACACACTTTGAAGAACCCTGTCAAGCACACACGCTTTGAGCAGAGCCAGCATGAGTACAGTATCTGAGCCTTTGGTTGGCAGCAGCAGGTCTCTGTCTGCAGCCAAGAGACACAAAAGTATCAGAAAGAACTCCAGAAGGATTTATTCAGCCTACCAGGACCACCAGCAGGGGTGAGTGTGCTCACTCTTTTTTATCAATGTTCCTTCTATCAGGATATCTGAGCAGATACTCTGCTTTTCTCTAAGTGTCTCTGTGTATCAGTCTGTTTCTCTCACACTTTGTGGCTGTCATCTTTCTGAGCCTCAAATGACATCCTGTAGGTTATACAATTAGTCATTTACTCAATCTAATCATCTGGGAAAACTACAAAGAGTTTCCTGTGTGCTCTGTTACTCTTGACTTCCATTTTGACCTGGTCATCTTTGTGAATTTAGTCTGAGCTCATTAACTGGTTATCAAAGAGTTTGGCTCTGTAAATCGAAACATTGATCAGTTTTGAATAAATGATTGCTATAAAAAAGAAAGGCAGTGTATCTGCATGAATACAGTTCAAACGGAGCAAACCCAGTTTGTTATGCCATCAATCATTTGGTTCAATTTAGATAATAACTAGTACTAACTAATACGCCAGTAATTGTTTGGATGTGGGAACGCTGGCAAAAAACAAAGTGTAATGGTGATGTAGTTGAGTTATGGCATGCAACAGAAGTAATGCATGTATCTCATATATTTAAAGATGAAACACTCGTCACAGGAACGGAATATTCAAACTAACATCTCATCTTTAGCCAGCCTATTTTTCCTAGATATAACTGAAGTCAGTTTAACATCAGTATGAGATTTAGACCATTTACTCTTACTACTTCTTAAATTCTGTTACTGAGAATTAGCCTCCAGTTTAATATCTTAAAATATCTCTTGTTTTTTTCTCACTGCACTGTTCTTTCTGCAATAATCATCTCTTTAAATAACAGTAACATCCAAATGAAAACTTGATTGATTTATAAATGAACTAACACAATATCAAAAATGCGTCTCAGTGATCTAATTCAAGTCTTAACTCTGTGTGTAGGAGAAATAGGTTAGAATTCAGAGATCTCTAAATAGGAAGATATTTATTTTGGATGGGACAAAGAAAAGACTATTGTGAGCAGCAACATCGATCGATCCTCTGGGATCGATTGTTCTGTCTTTCTCTTATTTTTTTTAAATCGTATACACGTTACAGATTGACTCTCCTCAAAGGTTAGCAGTCTTCTTCACAACTCAGTTTTATTCTAAACAGTGATATAGATACATGACTGTTTCTAAAATGTACACAGCCTTCAGGTCAGAAAGTTATTACAATGTAATAATTTATTAAATATAAATATAATTATTATTATAATTATTGCAAGTGAAGAAGAGCACTGGACATTTCTTTCTGAAAGGAACTATATGACTTAACTCACTTATTCTAAGATGCTACACAAGCTATGTCATACGGGTGAAGGGTGGTGAAATGTAATTTTTGTATGACAGTGTTTTTTTTCACACATGATTTGGTCCAATGACCTTCAAGTTCTGTTGTTAATCTTTCATCCCTGAGCATGCATCCTTTTATGTCACCAAATCATCAGGTTTTTGCTCACTAGGCACTACTGGACGAGACATTCAGAATTCACATGACAAAATATTGATCAGCACTATTGGCTGTTAGGAAATGCATTATCCTGTGTTTGCATCATTTCTGGATTTATGACTTATGAATAAAAATCAGCCACTTGAGGAGGATGTTATAATTAATACATTAAAAAAAATAAATAAAGATGAGGAGTCAGAATACCAAGTTGAACTGATGAAAAGAGAAAGGTTCTAGATTTGGACTGTTTTCTGTTGTGTTCCCGCATCTCTTTAAAATTGTAATCCTGATATTGTTTACCATTTTACATACCAATATGCTCCTAATGAATCTCAGATTTCTTTTTGTTCTCTCGCATAAAACACACAGGTGTATTTAATTATTTAATTGTTGATGTTTGAGATAGGACTGTACACATGCTATTTCAAGGGAGAGGGTAACATTTGATTCTGCTCTGTTTTATAAGATTAATTGTAAAAAAAAATGTTTTTAGAAAATTACATCGTACAGCCTTTGGGTGCACATACATAAAGGTGCCATTTCCCCAGCCCTGTTTCCCAGAAATGCATCTGCTGTGGCAAACTAGTTGTATATATACAACTAGTTTTCAACATATATATATTTATATACACTGTGTGTATATATGTATCTATCTATCTATCTATCTATCTATCTATCTATCTATCTATCTATCTATCTATCTATCTATCTATCTATATATACACTGTGTGTATATATCTATATATCTATCTATATATATATACATATATACACACAGTATCTATCTATCTATCTATCTATCTATCTATCTATCTATCTATCTATCTATCTATCTATATATATATATATAGATATATATACTGTGTGTATATATTAGGGATGCAACAATATTCAATATTTTATCGAACTGTTCAATACGCCCTATTAGGTTCAATACACAAAGGCAAACAATACAATACAATACAGTACAATACAATACTACAATAATGTTTGTTGTTTAACTTGATTGGATAATGCATATGTTTTTTATGGAAGGCAATTAAGATAAGTGTTAATTTTTTATAATAAGGTTTGTGGTTTGACTATATCTGCTTTTAATTATTTTTACATGCAATATTGCCTTTGCTAGTGTGAGTAGTTTTATATAAAGATATTGAAACCGTACCGTTACCGTGGCCCAAAAACTGTGATGCATACCAAACTGTGGGAAAACTATATATATATATATATATATATATATATATATATATATATATATATATATATATATAGATAGATAGATAGATAGATAGATAGATAGATAGATGGATAGATAGATATAGATATATAGATATATATATTTATTTTTTAATTTTTTTAATTTTTTAATTTTGGTAAAATTATTACTAAATACATTTTAATGAGGAAAGTATAGACCTGACACTAACATAGGACTTTTATCCTCTATGGCAAAATAAACCCTATCTCCAAATTATGTTTGTATATTACTTAATTATTTTCAGAATTTTTCAGAATATATATATATAGTGCTAGAACAATAATTTGTGTGTGATGTGAACACAAACATCATTCAGCACATTGATGCTCAAACATCCGAGACTTCTTAACTGAAGCGTCATCAGGAGCAGGTGGACATGTCAGGAAACAAGAGCTCATAAAAAGCAGGTGTACCTGCTGATTGCTCAGGTGCATCAATTAGGCTGAAAGCAGAACTTCAGTGAAATGTAATTCATATAAAGTTAGCCTGTTATATAATTCAGTTCAACATTACATGTTGACAACTAATTTAATGAACTATTAATTGGTAAAAAAAAAAGAAGAAAATGTTGACTGTGATGAACTTGTGACTTATCCAGGGTGTACCCCACCGTCGCCCAATGTCAGGACCGGCTCCAGCCCCCCCTACCCCCTAAACATTATCACAAACCAAATCAGCCATGAATAAAAAAAGCTTAGTGGTAACCAACCATAACAGGATCTCACAGTTGGTGTGGACTGGATTGTAACCATTAACAGACAGGAGTTTGTCTTTAGGAAACTGTCCCCTCTGAGTAACCATCACAGCTGGAAATGTGACTCAGGTCTCATGTTAGTGATTTGATTATGACTGACAGTCAGATATCTGATCTCTACAACATCATCTGATCTAATTCAGATGTATTTTTACTTTTTGTAATGGATGGATAAAACTATTAGTAACAATATCCTAATAATGTAACATTTAGTTTAATTTAGTTTGCTTTTTTATTAAATAAAATGTAAGGGTCAGTCTCCCCTCGCCTCCCCTCCCAATACATTTTCATACAGTCCCTGAGATGACAATTTCTTTTTTATCTTTACGATGTAACAGCCCGAGCCATATTTTCATTGTGCCCCTGTGTCTTCTCCTACAGCTCCTCCGATGATGAAGATAAAGAGGATGAGAGGGTGGACAGCAATGACCCAGAAGAGATGTTCCAGAACATTCAGTACCAGAAAGAGATCATTGCCAACATTCGGACCAGACCATGGCCAATGAGACGCAAGCTTAAAGTCCTAAAGTACCCCACTGTTTGTTTGTTCCCTCTGTATCTGTTGAGTGCTGGTTTACTCTGCCCCTCCTCTTCTGCTCTTAACCACACTGTACAGTTGAGAAAGAGTACTTTTCCTAATGAAAGTGCTCTGCAAATAAATATGTCACTGACTTTACAGTGAGTGTGTCAAAACCCCAGCAGCTCCCCCACCAAACTCTCCAGAGGTGTATATACACAACGACACCCACATTAGTCTCCTATGAAGGCATTTTGGTAAAAGAAATTGAAAAAACAAAAACGTCCTGTCATGCCTTTAAAGGTCCACTGTGTAGGATTTAGGGGGTCTGTAGACAAATACAATATTCATAATTATGTTTTCATCCGTCTGTAATCACCCGAAACTAAGAATTGTTGTGTCCCGTTACCGCAGAATGAGCCTTTATATCTACAGAGTGAGGTCCTCTTCCACAGAGTATGCCATTTTGCACCGCCTTGTTTTTCTACAGGAGCCCAGAACAGACAAACCAAGCATATGTGTTGTTGTTTTTCAGGTTTGTAGCTGTCACTGTAGGGGAGGGTGAGAAGAGGGGTTTTTTGTTAGTTGGAGTCTGCAAGCACTTGCTCGTTTGGTTAGATGTAGGAAAAACATCGGGATGTGGGTTAAAATAACTATTATGTAAGTCTGGTTATGAATGCATGAACATTACATATGTAACTTGGTAACAGTACTTGGTGTGACTTTACTGCATTATTATTATTATTATTATTATTATTATTATTATTATTATTATTATTATTATTAACTCTTGTCCCTAGTTGGGCTTTTACATTTACGGCACAATTAAAAGATACAGCTTTCAATGGTCAGTATCATAAACCACAATACAGTAAACACACTACATCAACACACATATACCCTACATCATACACTAGTGAGTTCAAATAATTCACTGTAGCCTTTTGGTTTCACACTGGACACAATCAGTTTCCTGGGTTTGCTCTTTAAACTCCTTCACCTCACTTCCTCCTTTGCTGCCCTAATAAGTACTACAGCCACTATGGGTCGGTGCCTAACAAGAAACATCAATATGGGTTGTAATAAGCTGCTTTCACAATGGACTGAATGGTCGTTTTCTGATAAGGACGGGCTGTAGAAAACATAATCTGTGTTACTTTTCTCTCAAAACATATTTGATGTTGTACATTAGTTATACAAGAAGGTGATTTTGAGGTTGGTTATAGAGCCTTTGCAGCTGCATCCCAATGCTGTTTGCAACTTTGATTGTTGTTGTTGATTGATTGTGTTAATATTGACTGATTCATCATTTCTATTTCACGGCCTGACCATAGATTAGGCAGAGGACACATAAACATATAAGTGTATGGGTTTTTTTTTTTAAAGACATTTGTGTGTGGAGTATAAATGGTGCGCTGCAGGATTTAAACTGAGTTTAAATTTTTTTAGATATACTTTAATTTCCAATGACACGTAACCATTTGCGATGGTTTACCTTGTTACCATTTACCACAAACAGCTCTGTGGCACAAACTTATCGCTGCTAACATTCTTCTATGACCTTGTGGAGGTCCACATTTTTAAAGCAGCTTATCCCTGTGTTGTGATCAGACACAAAACTGTGTAGACTGTGTTGTAACATTCAGCTAAATGTCATTAGACTAGTAGATAGGGAACAGGCTGAGACAGGGAGAACCCGAGTAGATAGAGAGCTTCTAAGATGTGCTGAGTATGTGCCATGGATAACAGGTTTTATATGGGCAGTTTGTTATTACCGCAGAGGTTTTATTACCATCATCAGGGATGGGATGCAAGTCTGCGCTTTTACACCCTCTTTAATCTCAGGCTGAATGTCTGCGATTACTCCCGCTGCAATAACAGCTCGTATTTCACATCACAAATCAGGGATTTTCTGACAAATTCTAGTTTGAGTTATTGTAATTTTGACTCTTACCACAGCTCTCAGCCTAACTACTGGCGTGATATCACAGAATGAATCCATGTATATTCCATAATTGTAAAATCTACAGTTATCCACTGGAGAGTGTAAAATGCACGTTAAGTCTCTTCACTGACATGGCTCATAGCTTTCTGAATTGTCCCCGGTGCTGTGACAGGATGAGCTGGTTTCACTCCCTTATAGACTGTAAAGCTACAGAATCCCTTCAGACAGTTTATTTTATTGTGATCAGTCTGCTGTGACTGCTTTGCATTATAATTTTAAAATGTTATGGCCTTATTATTCAGCATAATGTATGTAAAGTATTAAAGAGTACATTTTAGAACACACAAATTTGTCACCTTTAAACCACAGAACAAACAAAATATTTCTACTGGAATAATACAGTCTACAAGAGGTGGACAGTATAACAGTAACAGTAAAACCATATAATACCACCCATTACATAAAATAGTTCAAGGTTCCAAATAATGTTAAATAACAATAATTACATGTGTTGCTAAAGTGGGTAATAAAGAAAATAAATACAAATTGGAAACACATTTCCTTTCTTTCTGAGATTGACACAAAAAGATGAATATTTGTGTGACAAAATAACTTAAACTCAAACATCCACACTAGATTTTCATTCCTACCACATCTCACCATCTCTCTCAATTGTCTGGATCTGGCTGGGTGTCATCATTGTGACCCAACTGTGGAGTTTTGGTCACAAGTTAACAAAAGAAATGAGGCGAAAGCTCCAAAAAGCTTCTGCTGGATTTGTGTTTAGGTTATTTGAGCACACATGACTGTTGACATGGCCAAGAACAGTGTCATGCTCAAATAGCAGTCGTAGCTGGAGTCAGGATGTGTAAAGCTTGTCATAAAGGGTTGTTTTGTTTGGCTAGCTGTCTTTATATGTCATGATTCATCTTCTCATCTCACTCTCACTTCTCATCTCCTCATCTCACTCGCTAATCCATTTTTTATTTTACAAAATACTAAACTCAAACCTTCTTAAAAGCAGAATGTTTGCAGAATTGACATTTATCCTTTAAAGGATAAGCTGGCTTTGTTACTTAATCTAAATACTGTAAGATTTGTGTGTTGTGCTGGTTCTGTATGTAGTGTTGGAAGAACTATTCAGATCATTTAAGTAAACATGGCAGGACCACAATGGAAAGTATTCCAGTAAGGGGAGACACTGCACAATTTTTTCACGTACTCGTCAATTTCGAGTTTGTAAGCTATTTTACTTCAATAACAAGTCTTCTTTCAGAGTAGTGGAAAGAAAATGTCCAAAATACACATTTAAGTGTTTATTTTGATTCATATGTTTATGCAAATGAATTTAATTAAATGGTTAAAATTTCCAAAAACAAAAACGAATTGTCTCAATGTACGCAATCAACTGGGGAAGTTCCATGGTGATATCTATCAGTGTTTTGCTTTTATTTATTATCATTTTTTTACGATAATCATTTTTTGCCTAAAAATGCATGGAATAATATAATAATTCATATCTTAAAGGCTTTTTTTTGTCTGACTCTGACTCTGAGCCACAATCTCCACTTCAGTAGCGCTTACATAACCAAGCTTTCCAGTTTTATTCCTAAAAAAATATGCCATAAATGTATTTCTTTTTTTAAGCTGGTAACAGTATTTTCTGATTTAAAGAGTGATGAAAGGACATATCCAAAATTACCTCTGTAAAAACCTTTGACTCTAATTTACAGTCTTAATGTCAGTACTGGGTCAGCTGGGGTTAGGGTTAGTTTCATGGTGATATCTTTAATACAACTCTTTTGCCCTGTTGAACTGTAGCATTAGATTATTGACAGTAAAATGTCAATAATAACTCTTTCAGTGTTTTCTGTTAGTTTCTTTGTTTTCTTGAGTGGTTGATTAATTGTAATGTACTCTGTACAGGAAATAATGGCAGCAACACCATTCACTTTCATATTGGGGTTATCCAGACCTCAAGTTCATCCATTATCATCTTTACCAGTATACCTCAAACTGTGCAATCACACTCTGACCCCCAATCATCATTCATTCTTTAAAAATATGTTAAAGTATCACAGTCCTCAGATAAACAGGCCAAAAGTACTCATCATCAAAAATGTAATGGAGTAGTAATAGAATTATAAATGTGAAGATAGTATGTGAGTAAATGTACTTAGTGAGCTTCCATCTGTGTGTGTTTGTTTCCCAGGCAGGCCAGAGAGATTGTTCTGAAGTATGAGGGCCGACTGACCAGAACCCGAGGATACCAGACTGCAGGAGCTGATGTATGTTCACTCCAACCATCCGCTGTCGTTCACAGTAGTTCTCTTTGACATGATCCCAGCTTTAAATGCATCTTTGTAGAGAACAGAAAATGGTTTGATTTGACATGTTCACTTGTGTAATATGTTGCATATGTTAACCTTCAAGGATGCTTTGCAACTTTAACCACCACTGATTGATGAAAATAGGAATACTAGCAAATCAGAGGGTGAATAGTAAATAGTTCCTTCAGTCCAGCTGGTTAAAATATTTCTTGCATTCTACAGGCTCTTTTTTAGAGATCCATTAAAGGGTAACCACCAACTAACAAATTATAGTGTGGTTACAGGTCTTTGAGAGTACTACTATAAAAAGGGGGAAAGCCTTTTGTGGCTCCAGAGGAAGCTGCATGTGATCTGATAAATGTCTGATGTCACTCGGTGGCTAAGTGGAGTTGTGGGTAATGTAGATATCACCTTTTTTTATTCCATGCATACTTCTTCCTTTTCAAAACCTGCTGCCTACATTACCCACAATGCACATAGTCACTCAGTGACATCACTGGGGGCAATTTATCAGATTACATGCAGCTTCCTCTGGAGCCACAGAGGCTTTAAAATACCTTTTTCACACATGCAGTAGTGCTCCCCAAGACCTGTAAACACACTTTACGTGTAAAGTTGGTTGAGTTACCCTTTAAGCATGGTGGAAATGCCCCTTCAAGGGTGGGCCAAGACACAAGATAAAATGAACCCAGCCTCTCAAAACGCCACAGATTGAGACAGATACAGCCACAGAAATGTGAAATTAAAAACAACTAAAAATCTATCTGCTCAGGCTGACTTGACATCCTTTTTCCTCCAGTGTGTCACTGTGAGCAGATTCAGTGAAATATGTGCTCTATACTGTACAGCCACAGCTTCATTTATTCTAACTGTGTGCTGCGTGGAGCTGCTTTGTGTTATTTCACTGCACTGCAGTAACTTGATGATCAGAGCCAGAATAATAAAACATGTTGGATTTCCTTTTCCTTCCAACACAGCGTTTCTCCTCCTGTAGGCAGAACACACACATCCTGTAGATTACTACATCTACTTGATCTGTCTGTCTGTATTTCATACACACATAAACAGAGAGGAAGACAGGCAGAGAGAATGAGAGCTACGCAGCCATGGCACAGCAGCATGAGTGAATTTATAGCCCTGATGTTATAGCTCAGTTTAATTAAAATGTTCAGGCTGCTCAGGCCCCATTAGAATAAATTGACTTTTAGTGAGCAGCCTGATGATGAGTTATTAATTCTACAGTTTGGCTCCTGGTTAATTGAAAATCAGAATCATTGGTCCAGCTGACCTTATCTTGATTAATAATCATCATCTCAGGTCCGATTTTATTTTTCATCACATCATCAGTTACATTGTTTCAGCTGCAACAAAATTACATTGAGAGTAATGCAAACTCTACAAGACTTACAATTTGTAAAGAATGTAATAACATGAAGATAACATTTTAGGCCAAAGACTGGCCTCTCTAGAAAAAACAGCATGGTTGTTTGCTCAAACATTCAACACACCTATCATTTACATTTACCAGATCAGACCTCTTCTCTTCTGTGTATGCTGATGACAGTTATGTCTCAACAGCAAAGGCAGAGGTGGTGTTTATTGTTATAACTTTGCAAAAGCAACAGTCAATGTTAGTGTTTTTTAACCATAACCAGAAGCCTAACCTTAACAGCGCAGTTTTAGTACAGTCAGTGGCCCAAACATTAACAATAGAGGCGTTAGATATGGCAGCATGCACTTAAGCCGGCATGGACCTGATAACTGAGCCAAGCATTCTGTGACACCACAAGAAACTTTGTGAAACACTGTCAAATATGCTGGGATAACATGAGTCAGCAGGTTTGACACTAACTTGTGAAGTCCATGCAGCTCAAGTGCATGAAGGGGGACAAACCAAATACTGAGATATTCTGACATTTATGGACCTTCTTCAAAGATTCAACACTTCAACACTGCAAAATGTACGTCCTCTGACCCTACCCTGTTAAGTCACTAATCATTGAGGACTTGTTACAAAGTTATTATGGAGGAAACTACCAAGCACGTTCATACTGCTATTAGATAGAGTCGCAGGATAAATATGATACATGCAATTATACGTTTTTATTGTGGTTTAGGTTTCTAGAATTCAATGTAAATAGTCACCAAATCTTTTAGTATTGAAAAACTCTTCAAAAATAAAATGTATAATCATTACAAACTGTTTCCTATCATCCAGTCTGATCAGATATGAAAACCAATATCTATATTTTTTTGTGCACCTTGAGATGCAAGACTGGAGTGACTAATGACGCCATTTTAATATGACAGATTTTGTATAGTTATAAAAGCAGTTCTCAGAGGTGAAGTTCACCCTGAACCATCACTAAATGGTCAGATATATCCACAGTCAGCACATTACGATTCCTGCCCGTTGTGGCAGTGTGTGTCTGTCAAGTTTCAGTGTTTCTCTTCTTGCAGCTGCTAAAGAAACTTTCCCGTGTGCTTTACAACATCGTGGTTCTGTTCATCCCCTGGGAAGTGAGGATCAAGAAAATCGAAAGTGAGTCAACAGTTTTCTCAACAGAATTAATTCAAGTAATTCTATTACTGGATAAAGCCCAATATGCTATCATTCATTTTGTTTTATATCTGTCCTGTCATATCTGAGGATGTAGTGGAGGGCAAGCCGCCCCACTCTACTCTCAGTTAACTTACCACTGTAGTACTTGACATACCTTAACCCAAATGCATTTTGTTCTGGACACTTGTCCACCGATTTGGTCAAACTGTAGGATGTTGGCCGAAGTCATGAGGTTGGACCTTTTCAGGTCACAGAAAGATACATTAAACTGTCAGGAAAATGTCATTTATATAACTTAATATTGGTTATGTGCAGCTATATAACTGTGTGTGTGTGAGGTGCATGCTACATGTCAGTCAGCCTCAGTCAGATGTGTCCTCTGTCTTGATAAGGTCACTTTGGGTCAGGCGTGGCGTCCTACTTTATCTTCCTCCGCTGGTTGTTTGGGATCAACATTGTCCTGACCATCATGACTGGAGCCTTCATCGTCCTACCAGAGGTCAGCAAGCCTCTGACACTGTTTAACATACAATTCTGCATATCACATGTGAATCATGTGTGAATAGTTGCCTTAACAGTGATTTATCATTGTGTGGTTGGTGATTAATTAAAGAGCAATCACAGTTTAGCTTTTTTTATTTGATTCTGTATACCATGTACATCAGCACAACAACAATAATTTGACATTATTGAGATGGTACGACTCAATTATTATTATCATTATCAGATATAATCAGAAAATGTTCTATAGCATTGCTTGGCTGGGTGTGTTTCCAGGCTTTTTTAGAGAGCGCAGAGTTAAATGTGTCACAAAAAGTTCAGAAAAGTACGATATTGTGAAATGATATGTGTGAGGAACTATTAATAACGATTAGCAGGACCAAATTTAGTCCATGACATGAACTGGGAGGTTTTAGGTGAGTTGGAATGGAATGACCCATGTATGAAACGCTTTCATTTAATGATGTGGTGTAGATTCAATCTCCAGATGCTTTGTTGACTTCTTCTCCTTTGTCAATGTTCTGTTCATACAGCATGTTCACTGATCACAGAGCTTGTAGCTGGTGATTCTGAGGCAGCTTCAGCTCAAGCAGTAGTAGCACAAACTGTAGATTAGAACAAAAGAAGAAAATGCTGCTGGATTTATGTTTGTCAGTGACCTGCAGACATAAGCAATTTCTCCAGACATGACTTATCCTATCATTCCCAACGCCTGACCTTATTCCTCCATTTATGTCTTTTACACCTCTCTCCCCCTCCATCATGTGTCGGGACAAACCTCCCACTGTCTCCCCTCACACACCATCTACTGTCTGTCTCCCTCTGCTTAATGAGTTTCATCATCCAACATCAAACATCATGGATGTTCGTCAGATTAGATGCCTGTGACTGTAAATGTTGTGACCAAGTCTGGAACGAAGGATCAGCTCAGTTATTCCTCACTTTTAATTTCTTGAGTCTGCCTTTTTTAGGGTAAGTCAGAGGCAAGAGTTCCGCATCACTATTTCATTGAATAACTGTGAGTCTATATCAGACAAAAACTGTCAAACATGGTTTTATTTATATTAATTTAAGCAAAGGTCCAAAAAGGACATATGTTTCAGATCAAGTGTCAGCGCCCTCTAGTGGCTTTAGTAATTATTACTCTTGTCTGACAAGTGCAAAGGAGAGATGTGATGCTGTTATAGAGTGACACAGTCTGCAGCTCTCCCTCTGAGCTTTCAGGGTGGAAAACATCAGTCTTTAACACAGCAGACAGCTGTTTGTTACCTGTTTCCTACTGATAGTCAGTGTTGGTTTCTTTGAGCCATAACCATGGATCTTCCCTAACCATAACCGAGTGTTTATTATCGTAACCAAACTTTCCCTAAACCTCTAAACCTAATGAATTAACACTGTGTATCTTCTGTGTTTAATCTATACACAAAAATGTAAAAATAACAGTTGATGATATTAGGAGGAGTTACCCAGCGTGCCGGGACTGTTTTTGACCCGTAACAGTTTATCCTTCTGCCCAGCAAGTACAAGTTTAAGTTGTTTATTATTATATGTACATCAAATACACTGAATTGTTAGATCTGTGCTGTGATGGAAATCTAAAAAAATAAAATAAGAAGTAAAGTACAGTACTCATGTAGCAATAGTAAAGTGTATTTATTGTAATGTAAGCAGGTTGTGCAGTATGTAACTGTTCTGTGCAGCATATACAGTTAGGTAATTTGACACAATTGCAAGAATAAGTGTTGGTAGTGTACGTTTCTGCAAACCACCGATTTGTTGAAATGTAACATTTCTTTAGGCTCAATTTTCAATTCCATGCTGTGACAGTGCTGTCATTATGGTCTGGTTAGGGTTAGGAGATGATTGTGTTTTGGCTGAAAATGCCTGGTTTTGTCATCACGGCTGGAAACTGTCCTGAGGCAGGCTTCTCGCCCAGTTTATCTCCACCACCATCCCCTCCAACTCCTGACAAAAAAGTCAGCTCATAAACATGTAATGTGTACACCATATATAATACATAAATGTCAATATGGTACACGTGACACAAATGTGACCATATCAGTGGTTTTCAAGATATGTTAACTGCCAACATTTTATTTGGTAACTTGGCTGGGTGTTTGGAGGTTTTTCTTTAGATGCTTCAAGAAAGTCTTGTTTTCCCGAGACTTATTCAATAACACAATTTTTCTCACCAGATTTAAAGTTTAAATTAAAGTAACTGCTATGTCCCCCTCTCTCTCCCTGTATATACAGTGGATGAAGGGTTTTTATGTATCACCATCATAATGTATTGACTTGGTGTGTGTCTGTGTGTACTAGCTGCTGGCGGGAGCTCCGTTTGGAACAACGAGGAGTAAAACTATCCCCAAGGAGCATCTGGCTTCAGCCCAGGACCTGGACACCATCTGGTCTCTTGGGGCAAGCCTCTCTTTCTTTTTACTGCTCTGTCAATAGCACATTACTAACAGACACAATGGGCCATTATTCAGACATTACTTTACTGCCTCCCTGACCTCTAATCCAAGGCACTATCACTCCATGATTGTCTCTTATGCATTAAGAAAATTAACCTGTGATCAAACACTGAATGAGCCAATTTTCATTCATTGAGGACATTCAAACACCTTTTCTTTATTTCTTCATTTTAACAGCTGTTTATCAGTCACTGCTGCTCTTCAGTGACACCACTGTCTCTCTCACACACCAGGTGCCAAATATGACACAAGAATAGTTCCTGTCCTGTCAAATCTGAGTGAAACCATAATGAACGTTAAAGTAACGTTATGTAATCATTTGTAATTTGTACAATTTGGCGCCCCCAACCTTTTCATATTTACTGCTGTGAATACAAATCTCAGGTTTCTGTAACAATTTGTCAGATGTAATGTATCGCTACATCGTTACGTGCTAACTACAAACAAAACTCAGCACATCATGATAATGTGATGTCTAGAAAATGTTTGTCTTGAAGTAAACATGCTGATCAGGCATTCTTGCCACGCAGCAGTCAAAATTTGCACAAACGTTACACACAACTCAGGACAGTCACAGCCCGCTAAGCTAACGTCACCTGAACCAGAGACTATAACACCTGTCTGTAGCATGCTACCAGCTAAACCTCTGTTGAAATGGGTTGACGTGGTTCATGATCAAAAACTAATGAGTGGATAACTTGACTAACTCAGCCAAACATCAAGCAAGTGCAACAACACAAGACATATAACTTAGCATGTGGCTAATATCACTGATTATTCATCAGCAACAAGTCCAGCTCCACGTCTGTCTGCAGCCTTTTATGGAGACGGCCTTCCATTGCGAAACCCCTCCATTCCGAAACACCCCCACTCCGAAACACCGATGTTCCGAATCCGACTTTCAAGTTCCAATTACTTCCCAATAGGGTTAGGGTTAGGGTCAGGGGTTCCCCAATAGCCTTTTCGGAATAGCGGGGTCTTTAGAAAAAATGGGAAACTCCGCCATTACGAAGAATGGAAGTCTATTTTCGGAACAGCAGGGTTTCGGAAAGGTGGGGTGTAACCACCTTTTATGTAGCGAGGCTGTCACCGACAACTCAAAGCCAGTCTGACACTTGTCACTGTGTCTTTTCCTCCATCAGCGTCCTCTTCAGTCTCTCCCCTCTGTCATGATGTCTGTAGAGGCTGCTGAGCCCGGTTCTGTTGCCTGCTCGCCCAGCTCCGGTTCTGCTGCCCATTCTGGTCCCACACCCAAAAATCTTGTGTGCTCTGAGCAGAGTCAGCTAGCAGAGCTAACCAGAGAGGAAACTCTGTAAATCAAATTTATAATCTGGTTTCACTGAAATCAGTGATAGTTGGTGCTGTGTGTGATGTACTGCTGTAAAGTTCTACACACTGTGATCCTACCCTCTCACTGAAGATACACAGTTTAGAAACAAGTGATAGGGAGGCAGAGTGACTGAGACAGAGACACCATTCACCCTAATACAAGTCACTGTAACATTAAGATGATCTGCTATTATTTTAAGGTAAAATAGTTGCATGATGTTTTCATGGCAATCTGCCCATTACATACTGTATGAATATTCGACATGACAGTGCTTTTGAAGGAAAGGTCAGGGAGTCACCACAAACATTAGAATTCATCCTCTGTGTACCATCTATATCACCTGCATATTAATGCAGACACTTGGGTCAGTAGTGGACCGAGTACAAGATCCATCAAAGAGATTTAGCATTCACAATGATTCTCTCTGTGCTTTGCTGTTAAAGTGTTGGTGTTCGACTGCATAGCTTTTGTACTCTAATTGTCGTTGATGTTTTTTGTCATGTACAGTCATCATGTACTGCACCTCCTAGAGTTTGTTGTGAATATGTATTGTGTGTGTGTGTGCTTGATCTCCACAGGGCTACCTGCAGTACTCTGTGTTATTCTATGGTTATTATGGCAGGGTGAGGAAAATTGGCAGTGCAGGGTACCGGCTGCCCCTCGCCTACTTCCTGGTTGGGATGGCTGTCTTTGCCTACAGTTTCATCATTTTGTTAAGAAAGTAATGATTACACCACTACAACTGACACTGTTGTGATAACGATTTGATGATGTATTAATGTAATGTTAGGTTGACGATGACTTGACCAGGTCGGCCGATCAGTATTGTGTCATGTCACCAAAACACTTGTTGCTCACTGTAAGGGTGACAGTTGCTGAATGGTTAGTCAGAGATTATTAAATTACTATAATGATCTGGTCACACCAGCTGATCTGCTCACAGGGGTGAAGTACATCTACACATTTTTTTTTTTGCTAAGGGCTGATTTTTATGGGACTTTGACATGCAAATTTGCGCTGGTGATCAACAAGTCATCTTGACAGTGATGACTTTAAAGGCTATTATGGTTTTTATTTGTGTTGTGCCTTTTTACATGACCCTGCTCTGCCAGATGGTTAGCAGCGACCGATACATGACTTTTGGCGCAGATGCTGATAACGATATTAGGGTGTAAAGCATTCCGATATCGATATATCGGCCAATAACCACATATTTTTGCAAATGTTGTTATCAACACTTGTGACAAAGATATGTAACAGAGGCAGGATATTATACAGTTCAACAACAAACTGTGTTGTCCTAAAAAACATCAATGCACTTCACTGGGAATTCAATCGTTACAAATAACCCCAAGCATATTTTTTTGCACTATATCAGACAATTATATGCTGACACTGATATATCCGTGATAGGCCAATATCGGCTGATTAAATGAGCCAGATGCTGTATGGTTTCTAGCGGACAGTTATGAGGCAGGGGTTGATGGTACAAATATTTGTCTCGCAGCACCACATGCTGATATGACCACACCATGTCCACTAAAGCCCCTGTAGTGTCCCCTTGAGGCAGTATTCATTACATCACACAATACAAATGAAGTGAACAGACTCAACCATATATTTAAGAATGATAATTTCATAGTTGTAACATTCTCAGAGCCTAGAGAGTGGTTTGTTTGACCTGAGGGATACACCATAGGAAAGGTATTTTAAGTGAATGAGGTAATCCCACGAATGATTTCACAGTAATCTACCTGTTAAAATAGACATTTCTTAGGGATGCACTATATATACGTTAAAAATCAGGCCAATAAATTATCGTCCTGATAGTGGGAAATTTACATGATCAGTTATTGCCTCATAATGAAATTGTAGCCTGAAAATAAAAGTGATAATACCAAACCAAATTGCAATGCAGCCTCTATATGTGTAGACTAGAGAGCCAAACATGTGGCCGGTGTGGATGTTTTTGTTTGTTTTTTACAAGACAACACAATTGTAATTTGCGATACATGTTCAACAAGTGTTCAGAGAGGAGGGAAAGTCTGTGAGCCTTTCTTACCATCAGCTGTGCATAAACCACAGGTTAGGAACTTCTTTATAAATGAGAAGCAGGTAATGATCCATATTGTGCATCCCTAACATAAATCATTTTTGTGTAAGCCATAAATGTAAATGTATTCTGATGTTGGTTAGGAAATCTGTCCAGAGACTGTTAATCTCACTCAGAACCAAAGTGTTGGACTGGCCGACTGACTAACATCACCATTCTATAATGTTGCTATGATAATATTTTGTCTGGTTTGATAATATGCTCTGAATGATAATACTCCTGCAGAATGGCTAAAAACTCTCGTCTGAGTCTGGCCAGTGCCTCTGATGAGAACTTCACGTTCTGCTGGAGGGTGTTCTGTGCCTGGGATTACCTGATAGGAAACCCAGAGGCTGCAGAGAGCAAAGGAGCTGCCATCGTCAACAACATCAGGGTCAGACACACACACACACACACACACACACACACACACACACACACACACACACACACACACACACAGTTTAAATTGACTTTACATGACTTTTTACACTGACATATATCTTTATTGACTGTCCAAGTACAAGGACACCTCTTCCCCCCCTAGTGTATTTCTGTATTAATGTATCTCCAACATGTACAGATACTATGAATTGAAAATTGTGAGACTGACTGTGTTTCACTCTTTATCACATAATAATATTAAATAATAATAATAATAATAATGTTTCTGTTAATAGGAGGCCATTGTGGAGGAGCAGGAAAAGAAGAAGGATACCAGTCTGTAGGAGTCTTTGTTATTCGTCTCTTGTTTTCTGTGCATGTTCTTGATTAGTCTTCCTCTGTTAGGTCAGCGTAAATAACCAAGTAGTGACTCCATATCCCTCTGCGCTTGTTTCCCCTTTGAATCATTTTACTGCACTCTGCATTTGAAATCAATACACACAGTGACGTGCACTCATCCAGACATGAGTTACAGAAGCTGAAAGTAAATCACAAAAAGGACATGACTGGAGTGGCAGAAGAGATTAAATGAGATGAATAAGTGCCCTGTATCTCCCTCCATATCTCAGCTCCACTGGTTATCCTCCACTCTGACATACTGTACAGGTGTCAGAGCAGGAGGAAGAACAGGTTTAAATCTTTCCTTCTTGTACTGTATGTACAGAGTCACCTTGTGTTTCTCCAGTCAGCCAACTCACATGCAATAGATTATTATGTGAATGTAAAGTATGTGCATACCTACTAAAGTCATACTTTAGTAAAAGTAAAGAGGAATTTTATAAAATATTACTTTGGTGAAAATGAAGATCACTTATATGAAGAGTACTCAAGTAAAAGTCTTAAAGTATCTGATATTAAATGTACTTGAGCATCAAAAGTAATTTTCTAGCAAAAAAACTTAACTAAAGTAAAAGTAAAGTATACATATTTTTACATGTCTGCATATACTGTATACTGTGTGTTGATTGATTATCGGTCTGGTCAATCATCAGATCCGATAGTTAGCATTTTTCAGATTATTGGACGGCTTTTTTTGTGTTTTTAAAAAAAAATCTGATCGTTGATGATAAATAATTTCATTTAAACATTCACTCATTTGGCTCTGATGCAACATTATCTGAAAACTAGTTATTAGAAAACTAGTAACTAAAGTTATTAAATTAATGTATTGAGTAAAAAGTACAATATTTGCCTCCAAAATGTAGTGTAGTGGAAGTATAACGTAACAGAAAATGGAAATATTCAAGTACAGTACAAGTACCTCAAAATTGTACTTAAGTACAGTACTTGAGTAAATGTATTTAGTTTAAACTAAAACTGGGTGGATGCTGGTTATGTGAACAGTAACAGTGGCAGCAGAGCGAGTAAAGAGTGTGTCATGTGAGTGTAGCGGCAGACTCAAGCTGACTGCCTGGACTACTTTCCAGCTGCCGTTACTTAATGTTTTGGATACCAATACATATATGGAACATTTTGAAGAACTATCAACTTCCTGATTTTTGAAAAGGAAATCTGTGCTAACTGATGAATGTGTTTCTGTGTTTGTACTCTTCTTCAGGGCCGTTCTGATCAGTCTGCGTATTTTAGCTAACATCCTGGTGCTGCTGTCTCTGGCCGGCAGCATCTACATCATCTACTTTGTGGTGGACCGCTCTCAGAAACTGGAGCAGGAGAAGCCGGAGCTGACGCTGTGGGAGAAGAACGAGGTAGCAGAGTGGAGCAGACATCATCATCATCATCATCATTAGTTTAATCAGATTATCTAACATACAATACAGTTCTAAGGAATCAATGAAAGTGGAGACCCGACACTGATGCAGTGCGAGATGTTGAATGTCAACTTCCATCCGTCAGTGAGCGTTTCATTCACTCAGCCTACCGAGTTTAGTGCTGGATCAAAATATCGTTTGTAAGTCATGTATAGTAAAACGATCCACCTCTGTGGGTCTGATTTAATCTTTGAATATTAAACACAAGTTTCTTTGTAAATGTTAGATTATATATGGCAATATAAGTAGAGTATAGCCACAAAATATATGAAAATATTTTTTTTAAATTTTTTTTTCACACAAGGAAATCCAAGAACTAATTAAAAAAATGACTAACAAAATGAAGTCTCTGCTACAAGAAACACAGCTGAACCCTCAGCAGTGCAGCCTCCCTGCAGATATAAACAAGGTAGAGGGGAAAATGACACAGGAGGTAACATCAGGAGTTCCATATGTCCGGAATGCAACATCAAACCCAAACCCAAGAAACAGCGAGCCAATTTTAATTACATTCTATTACATATTGTTTTATTATTATTAGGGTTCAAGCCTGAAGGGCTTGTTGCTGCTTTTGTTTCAGCCGACTGAGCTTATTGAGCAAAAACAGCTTGAACCTTCCTTATAGCTGCTTGCATCTATATTTATTATTAATATTAATCAGAACAAATGTTTAAAAAAAAGGATCAGTTTACAATGATAGCTATACATCACATCTTGTTGCAGTTTATTGTTATAGCCACAACTAACAATATCAGTTTCTTTTGATTTTTGTGCAGGAAAAGCAAATTATGAGGAATGTAACTGACACATGTGATGGAGTCACTGCTGGTAGTGTAAGGAGAGCTGGTGGGTCCTCCGAATGCTCAGATACTATATGGTGAATTAGGCTAAATTGTCAGCTCTGGTTTTGAGCTCATTCATAACAATTCATTATGTTGTCAGAAATATTGTCTGTGGATAGTGTGGAGGCGGGACGGTGCCGGTCAGAACATTACAATGATTGTATTTTCATACACTAGGAAGATTAATTTATTAAAGTGATTATATATGTTTAGAACAAAATTACACAGGTGCTAATTGTAAGAAGTTGATTGAGTCCCATTCCTAACTTGACAGAAAGTGACACTTTGAGTCTGTAGGACGGGTCGGCCCCCATCCCAAAGAGTCAGTTTTTGACGAGTTGGGAGTGAGACTCAAAAATAAACTTTTCTTGCAATTAGCACCTTTACTGACAATATTGCATATTCTGATTCTGCTGCTTTCAACACATTGAAGCTATATGATAATTACAGAGTGAAATATTCAGACTGACAAATCTCCAGAGGTCTTTGATTGTCATATTTGTTATCTTTTGAAACTCTGCTATCTCCACTCAAAAACTAAATCAGTTTAAAAATCTGTGAGTTTAAATGTGCTGATAAAGGAGGGACGGGGAAAATGTCTGTCAGTTTCAACCTTTTCTCTTTCAAGGAGGACCCTTCATGTCAGTGACGTTCATGTCCTTGCTCTTTCCAGGTTAGTGTGGTGGTTTCTCTCATCACCATGATTGCTCCGTCTGCCTTCGAGCTGGTGGCTCAGCTCGAGATGTACCACCCACGAACCTCACTACGCTTCCAGCTGGCCAGGTACTCCATCACTCCAACTGCTGCCTAATGCAGCACTAATTACCCATTATACAATACATCAGAGGTCTTACTGCACACTAACATTGGTCATGTATTTATGTCATTGCAGGGTGCTTGTTTTATACCTGGGGAATCTCTACAGCCTCATTATTGCCCTCCTTGATAAGGTCAACAGTATGAGCTCTGCTGTGAGTACAGAAACATGCATGTGGTTTTTATTTTAGTTCTTTCCATCACCTGGACCTTATTTTTGTAGCTTGTACTTTTCAGTTATGATAAGATCATTACTACTATATACTACTTTCAGTCTGCATGCCTAAGATCTGGAGATGTGGCCCCTGCACCTACATTTTCTCTGTGTTGTTTGGCCACAGACAGTTTTAGCTTTATGTACAGGCTTTGAGATGTCTACATCTGAAACTTGTGCCAGCGTACCCATACTTTAAAAATGGCATTTGAAAAACATCACATTATCTCTAATAATGGCCCAGTTACTTGTGATAATCATCGGACATCACTGTAAAGAATTTCTTCTGCATGGCACAATATCAGCAGCTGTAAGTAAAAAACTTCTAGTTCAACATTTTGAGAATACAGTATGCTGTTTACAAGTGACGTCAGAATGTTGTTTATCATTCTGCTTGTACTGTTAATGCTACTGGTGTTACTCTTTATAAAGTGGGACAGACAATGTGTTGCATTTGTTTTTAAAGCCCTCACTGTCTTTTTACTCGCTTACACCACTTCGTTGCTGTCCGAGGGCCCTTATCCAACACGCTCAAATGATTAGAATACGGTGCAAGTGCCGGCTGCAAGTAATTTTCAGTATTTTGTCAAATGTTTCTATCTCAGCCTCCTGTTTGTGTTTCCTGCTGTCTATTGTTTAATAGATTAAAGCTGTATTGTAAATGAGAGCACTATCCCAGTGTATTTATGAGTGAATGAATGAATAAATATCAATCTCATGTCTGCATGATTCAATACAGAGCTGGTGTCATGTTAATCATGTTAGCTTAGCTTAGCATAAAGAGTAGTGATTAATTATTAGTTGCCCATATGAGAGTAGCATAGCAGTGATTGATGGAGCCGTCTCTTTGTCTTCCAGGTCCCAGTGAATCCAGGGAACTGGTCTGACTCCAGCTCCTTCCTGGCCACCATCTCTCAGCCGGAGGTAGACAGCCTCTCCACCCTGGTTTCTGACATCTCTGTCTCTGAGCATCGCAACACCACCATAGCGACCATCCCCACGGTGCTGAACATTACTCGGAGCGGCTCAGTGACCATCTCCAACCAGACAGCCCTGTTTGAGAAGAACACCCGCTCTCAGCAGGACCAATGCTGGGAGACCTACGTTGGACAGGTCCTCTCTTCTGACTGCTGTACACTTCATAGTCAAATGGCATATTTCTTGTACCTTTCAAAGTAGGTCCAGTATAAAATGTGGAAAAAGTCACACAACTTCTAATGATTGTTCAGACAGAGATTACATTTATAAGATTCAAAATATCTGAAAGTCGCTCAATTTAGAAATGAAAACGTCAGATTGTGTTTGTGCTGTGCTGCCTTAATAAAAACAGATGTGTGTTGTATACAGTATATAGAATACTTGTGATCTGAATGTGTCTCCTTACGGTCAAAATGGTGTTTCAGTGGCTATACAACATTTAAGGGGCATGTGCATTATACTGGCAATGCCTTCTCTCCATGCAAGTCCCTGATGTGCTGAGTGCTGACGCACGCAGCTTGAGACATCACTGAGACATTGGCGAGCAGGTTTTAGCCTGGTGTGAGTGCTGAGTAATTGAATGAACTGTGTATGTGTGTCTCCAGGAGATGCTGAAGCTGTCCATCATTGACATGATCTTCACGGTGGCCAGCATCCTGCTCATTGACTTCATCAGAGGTTTGGTGGTTCGCTACCTGAGTGATTGTTGCTGCTGGGATTTAGAGAGCAAGTTTGTAAGTTGAACACAAGTTGAGTTTTTGTGTTGTAAAAACAGCTGCTTTGAGCTGTTACTGTTACTGTTCATGGCTCAGAAATAGTCCGTCACGTAATGTTTTCACACTGGTTTTTGTCATGAAATTAGACATAATAAGTGAGCTTTAGAGGTGCTGGTAGGCAGAATTCGCTACCTCTGGACAGGGCTAGACTTGCTTCCAGTATGTGCTTAGCTCATCAGTTTCTGACTGTAGTCTTGTATTTGACGGACAAATATGAGAGGAATATTGATCTCATCTAACTCTCCACCGATAAGCAGTTATAGATCTGATGTTTCTGATCATTTTGAAAACTGCATTGTGTACATTAAATTTTCTTGCTAGAAATGTTCTTCTTCGCTGCCTTTTGCTGCTGCATTGCTGTGTTTCTTGGCATGTTATTGCCACCTGTGGATTAATGGAATAGAAAGAAACCATTGGCAGGAGCTTGCCAATGGCCACTGGTCTCAACTATCTGGCAATCGTCCCACATCTCTAAATTTGGTGTTTGGTGTTATTTTTAGATAAAAACAGAAGAAGGGAATGCTCCTTTATGAGTTGAGACAATTCTCTTGTTTCTTCAGCCAAATAAACCATTTACAACACTGCTGAATCATCTGAAAAATACACTGGCACAAAGCTGAAAACATGGCTGTTGACATTTTGGAGATAAGTGGTTTTCACTTGACACCTCTCACAATATATGTAATGTTTGACCCCATCAACTTCACTGTAAATATCTCCTTATTGTGAATTTGACAGCAGCAACACGTTTCAAACGAGTTGTGACGGGAGCAGCTAAAGACAGTAAAAGTTGTACAACGCTCCAAAAACACCTGTTTGGAACAGTCCACAGGTAAACAGGTTCATTGGTAACAGGTGAGAGTATCATGATTGAAAGGCTCAATAGTTCATGAGCAAGGATGGGGTGAGGTTCAATACTTTGTCAAACATGATTGTATAGAGGAAAAGAATCAAGGATTGGGCCTCCCATGTGATTGTGGATAGGTATTTATGATTGGAGATTTGATGCCAGGCAGCAAACTTTTACTCGTCTGGCTCAACGGTTTTACCAGCAGGGGCGGGAAAAACTCGTTTTCTCTTTCTGTTGTCTCCATTATCAACAAGGTCGGTGTCACAGGATGGCAGTGGTTGGGGTGGCGGCAGACAACGTAGCAGAGTTGGGGGGTGGATTTAATGCCAGTCTTAATCAGCACTTTCATTTTTATGAGTGATGAGAGACTGAAAGGAGGAGGAGGGGCAGTGTCAAAATATTGGCACAAGACACCTTCATTTAACATTTAGAGAGAAAAATAACTATAGAACACCACATAAATTGATTTTTCTGTCTCTTCTCAGCCTGAATATGGAGAATTTAAGATAGCAGAGAATGTCCTGCATCTGATTTATAACCAAGGAATGATCTGGTGAGTATTTCTCTAAAATAACTGACAGAAATGAAACATTGAGGATATCTTTCTAATCCCACTGTATCACCTTGACCGTGCTGCTGTGTGTGTAACAGAGGATCTAATTCAGAGTTAATAGTCTGGCCGGTGCTGTCCAGTCTCTATGACCCTGTTTAAAGGAGTTTGGCCCTCTATAATGTCTCCATTACACCTCCGTGGCAGTCCTGACTGTATTTCCTCAACTCATTCCAGAAATGTCGCCTTGCAGCGATGAACATAATGAAGTGAAACCATGAGCCACTGGCTGTAATGTCTTTTATATGGGCTGTGACCTCAGTGGCTGTGTGTGTGTGTGTGTGTGTGTGTGTGTGTGTGTGTGTGTGTGTGTTGCTGACTTTTCTGTCTCTCCTCCAGGATGGGAGCATTTTTCTCCCCCTGTCTTCCTGCCTTCAACGTGTTGAAGCTGATTGGTTTGATGTATCTGAGGAGCTGGGCCGTCCTCACCTGTAATGTTCCCCATCAGCAGGTGTTCCGAGCCTCCAGGTCTGACACACACACACACACACGCACACACACACACACACACACACACACACACACACACACACACACACACACACACACACACACACACACACACACACACTATCAGAACAAAAGGACACATGATTTTACGTCTAGATTTGCTCTTGCGTCACATACTCCATCCTCATCACTGAGCTGTGCACAGTGTGTGCATGTGATCCTCTTTTTGTTAATGATGAAACTGCATCAGCACACTGCTCTGATTACACATTATCAACAGTGCTTTACAGGTTATTTTTCTCATCCCTTTTCATTTTCCAGCTCTGCTAAGATGAAGACAAATCAGTGTGTAGTCCTGCAGTACATTACATGCATCTTCCTATACATACACATATATAGACAGGCCCAAGGCGCTCAGCCCACTCTGATTTATGTAACGAGGCTGTCAGTGCTGCTCTCAGTCCTTATCAGTCACTCCCAGATGTAGTGGAAACACACACACACACACACACACACACACACACACACACACACACACACACACACACACACACACACACCGCAGAGGCAGTTCACTATACAGTTGAGAGAAGATTTCACGTGAGCCATTAAATGCAGGAGTCAGAGGGATTGATACTGACACGTTGCTGATTGTAAGGAAGACATGTTTATGCCCCCTACTCATAATTACTGTACAGAGTGCTGAGGCACTTGAATATGTGCAACGCTGACAATAACTCTGTTGGTGATAACATGGATTTTGTTCAAGCATCATTGAAGGGGTTTAGTGTTCTTGGCCCTTAAATAAGCTGCACTACCTAAAATGGCAGTGTTTGCAGGTTGACTTTCACAAGTGGTAATGTATGGTCAAAGCTAAATATTGTAAAGAAAAAAAAAACAGGCGCACCACACCCAATGTGATATAATCTAACAGTGTAAATAGTTAATTTTGAGTGAATAACTACAGCAGTGGGGCTATTTATGGAGATTGTGTGGACAAGATGTAAAAATGGAAGCCAAGGCCCTGATTACGCAGAAACACATCTCTACATGCCCAACTGCTTCAAAAAGGCGATGGAAAGGGGTGTTTTTGGTGTGCTTGTAGAGTGGGGCTGCATACCCAACCAGCAGTCATATATTTGATTAATGGAAATAGAAGTGCAACTCTATTTCGGTAAAAATATTTGAAAATATTTCAACTTTTTAAAAAAAGTAATGTGTGGTTTGAGAGCGCGCCCCCAGGCACACCGTAGGATTTGTAGCAACACCACTTTGTGTACTCGGACGCTAATTCAGAAAATGTTTAACATGTACAGTGAAAATGTGTCATTCTCAAAATGTTGCGGTGTGCTGTGCTGTGGTCACTACCAGAGCTTAAAAGTGGTGGATTTGTGTCTGCTCAAGCTGCACTTGTCAGCTGTACTTCACTTCAATTAATACTGGTTAATACATAATGTTCTGCCCATAGAGGTCGAAAAAAACAAAACAAAAAAAAAACACACTGTCCAAACTGTTTCTTTTGCATTTTTGCTGCAGTTGTAAAAGTCAGGTAAAGCTGAGGTTAGGTACATACGTATGATGTCAGCTGTGCTTAGTACAAATGTTTCATCGGTCTTTCATCAGGATGTTATTAGGAACAATACCTTATTGGGTCTCCACCTAATGAAGAGAATGCAGTAGCTTTGAGAAACAGTGTCTATAAAAAAAACTATTCAGTAGGGTTGTTTTGTTCCTTTTTAACTTGATCTTATTCATTCTCTCTTTGTTAACCATCAAACGTATTTCACTGGAATACTTCAGTGGATCTAAATGGGGCGTCAGCAGTGTGAATACCCATGTAACTTATGTCCTTGGCACACTGGATTTCCAGGTTCTGCTGTTAGACATGTTTTAAGCCTTTCATCACAAGATAAACAGCTTATCTGAAGTAGATGAAGGCAGATATCCTTCTGTAAACAACATCTTCCACATGGACTTGAATTTATGAAAACAGCAGAAATGTGAAGATTGTTCATTTTAACACATCCATGTTGTCTTTGCTTTGGCTTTTTTAGATCAAACAATTTCTACTTGGCTATGCTGCTTTTCATGCTCTTTCTCTGTATGCTGCCCACCATCTTTGCCATAGTGAGGTACAGACCGTCACAGCACTGTGGACCATTCAGGTACAGTATCAAAGTAATAATACTAATAGTATCGAAAGATATTTGTTGAGCACCACGATCAGAGTGATATCAAAGCCAACTCTGTCGAATACATATATATTTACTATGATGGCAAAAGAAGCTAGCAAACATATTTCAGAAATACACACCCTCAAGTTGTGTTTATTCCACATTTGTTCAGGATGCAGAGTACATTATATAAAATCTCAGGAGGGCAGGTGTGACTAACCCACCAAAGGTGGGCAAAGCCATGTGTAATATAAACACACTCTTTCTACCAGTCCCCTTAATACATCACTTCCAAAGAATTTTTTTTGAGCCTAGTTTTGCACAGACTTAAGGCAGTACACAACATCTCAAAGGTCCTGTACTAGTGTGGTTGCCAGATTTAAGTTTTATCCTTACTGAACTAACTTTTTGACATCATGCTGATTACTAATTTAAGTGTTTGTATGTTTATAAGGTAGATTTAGATGAAGAGTTCACCCACTGCTTGGGGTCATGCTAACAGCTCCCAGATTTAACTCTGTAGGGGACAGAGGGTATAGATATAGATATATTCAAATGCTCATTTTCTCATGTAACTTACTGTATATAACAGTCATCATTTTCACTTTATTTAATTTCATTTTTCGTACTTTTTTTATTTGGATACTGCACATTGATCAACATGGCAGTGTTAGCTGGAAACCTTTAGCCATTGTTGACTTCAGTTTAGCATTCAACACAATCTCAACCATGAAGCTGATTGGAAAACTAAACACTCTGGGCCTGAGTAGGACACTCTGAAACAGGATATTGGACTTCCCCACAAGCGGACCTCAGAGAGTTCTGATTGGCTCACCTCCTCTACGCTAGTGTTCATCACTGGAGCCCCCCAGGGCTGTGTGCTCAGCCCCCTCCTGTTCACACTGTACACCCATGACTGCACTCCCAGACATTAGGAGAACTCTATTGTGAAGTATGAGGATGACACCACCATCATCAGCCACATTAAAAACGATGATGAGAGTTCATATTAGTGTGATAGACAGAGAACAATCTGCTGCTCAACGTCAGCAAAACCAAAGAGCTGATTTGTGATTTTATAAAGAAGGAGGCAAAGACACACCCCCCAGTCTACATCAGTGCAGATGAGGTGGAGCAGGTGAACAGTTATGGGTTTTCTGGGAATAACCATCACTGAGAACATATCTTGGTCATCACACATCACCTCCCTGGTAAATTTTTTTTTTTTAAAAATCAAAGAAAAGGCTCTGCTTCCTTTAAGGTTAAATTCTGGAGCCGAGTAAAGAGAAAAGCATCCTGACTGGAAACATACTAAAAGACAACACCCACCCAGCCACAGTCTGTTCACCCTGCTGCCATCTGACAACAGGTACAGAAGTATCTGCTGCTGTACCACCAGACTACAGAGGAGCTTCACTCTTCAGACTGAGACTCCTCAATTCATCCTTCACGCTCCACCACACAAAAATAGTTTGTTTTGTTGTAGTTGTTTTTCTGTGGTGTAACAGGAAAGGACTCAAACTCTTACCTTAAACCTTTAAATGTTAAATTTGCTGCTCAAACAACAACACAACTGACAACACTTGAATTATAACAGGAGAAAGGAGGTGAAACATGAGGCAGCTGAACAGGGATTAAAAGTAAAAGTTAAAAGTAGGGAGGGTCTGTTGCCTGCACCTAAGGTGTGGTTGTGTTTATTTTGTTTGTAAATGTTAACATTTGTATTTCAGTGGCCAAGAGAAGATTTATGACATCATCTCTGAGACAGTGGCCAGTGACTTCCCACTGTGGTTCAGCAAAGTGATGAGTTATGTTACCAGCCCTGTGGTAGTGCTGCCAGCACTGCTACTGCTGTTGTAAGACTACAGAAACACACACACACACACACACACACACACACACACACACACATACACAAACATATCTACATATCAACAAGCCATCTTGACTTTTGCCCCTGTGTGTTTCAGCATGCTGATATATTATCTCCAGGCCATTGCCAGATCACTCAAATTCACCAACAACCAGTTGAGGATGCAGCTCCAGACTGTGAGTCTCTCATCATTATCAGAATGGATCAAGCAATATTTATTTTGTATTCATTTTATCTATAGTGTGTAGGACTGATTTAAAATATGTATACATAATCATGTATACATATTTTAAATACATACATACATAGCACACACACACACTCACTCACACACACACACACACACACACACACATATATATATGTACATATACATATATATGTAGAATGAGAAAATTGTGTGGCAACATTGTCAAGTGCCCTCACTGTTGAAAGGTATTAGTGCAGAACTCCCCACTTGAAAGGTAGCTAATCTCGGGAGGACTTCACAGGATTCCACTCATCACACCTTTGCTCTTTTTACTTCTTTCTTTTTATTTATGGAAGTTGGATGCAATTGTGAATAGTGGTCAGGTGAAAAACCTTTAAACACAAACAAACACCATGTTAAGAAAATGAAACAAGATAAACATACAAATTCTTTATATAACCAGAAATAAACCCTGTAAATAAGCAGCAAATAATTAATCCCAACCATATCACCCAAGTGCTCACCACCATTAAGTGGACACCAGCAGTGCAACAAGCTCACCGGCTGCATCTCCCCCGAAAGCCCAGCTCTGCACAAACAAATCTTGGTAATCTGGTCCAAATCTCAGTCACCTCTCATGCTGCGTGCTCCCACTGCTGCTCTGTAGTGATTGTGAGTGTGTGTGTGACTCCAAACCCAGCTAATTAACCAACCACCCTCACCTGGTGCACTCAGCCTGCTGCATTCAGCTGCGAGAGGCACTCAACCTGGTGTATCCAGGCTGGAGGGGCGTGGCCCACAGTTCAGCTCCACACCTCCCACTCGATCTTTCCAGGGAAACCGCTGGAACGATCGCAAACCCTGGTGCACTTGTGGTCAGAGTTTCCCTCCTGGGTCCCCTGCCTGCTCCTCAATTGGCAGCAGAACAACCAGTCGCCGGACGTCCCGGTGAAGTATTGTGGACCGAAAGTCCCTCTGGATGCTGGAGACAGGATGCTTGGGTACTGATGTTGCTGGTCTCACCTCAGGGATACAGAAGCTTGGAACAATCCTGACATTCACATCCCGCACGATGCCACGGGGGTCCGGGTTGACACTGACAACTCTTCCAAGCTTGAATTGTCCCCTCATGGCATTCTGATCACACAGCCAAATGATGTCTCCAACAGCAACATTCCTTTGTGCAGTGTGCCACTTACTTCTTACAAACAGATTGGGACCAGCAAGCTGGCTCCATGATCTCCAGAACTTGTTTACCTGGTGTTGCATTTCTTGGAGTCTCTTATAGGGATAGCTCGTGAAGTCAAACGTCTTCCAGTCACCACTTGAAGATGCTCGTCCCAGCAGAAGCACATTTGGTGTGATGTACTGCACGGTGTCTTCAAGGCTCTGCACCCTGGCGTTGATAGGACGTTCATTAGCAAGATTAGCAGCGAGCTGGAGGGTTGTCTGAAGCTCACTGTAGCTGAGGCACGACTCTCTCCCCAAACTCTGGAATGCCTTCTTCACAATGCGAACAGCTGCTTCAGCAGCACCATTACGATGTGGTGAATCAGCTGGTTGGATTTTCCACTGCCAGTCGGTCCCATTTTGAGCTGCAGCCTCTTCCACAGCAGACCTGTCCAGCCCATTTAAAAACTTGTACAACTCTTCCAGAACAGGTTTGGCACCGACAAAATTGGTCCGGGGTCAGACCAAATCTTCTTAGGATGCCCTCGAAATGCTGTGAATCTCTGATAAGCCATCAGGAAACTTTCAGTCGACATGGTATTGGCCAGCTCTGTGTGGATCGCTCTACTGGCCATGCAGCAGAATACGACTCCCCAAACCTTCATTGTGACCCTCTTCCTCACATCGTCTTTGGCTTGATAAGGTCCAAACAGGTCCACAGCTGTGAACTCGAAGGGGGCTGCAGGTCTAGTTCTCTCCTGAGGCAGATTTCCCATCACTTGTTGACATTTCCTGGCTCTGGCTTTCTTACAGATCACACACTTGTCAATAACTTTTTGAGCAATCCTTCTTCCTTTGATGATCCATGCTTTCTTTCTCACCTTCAGCAGAGTCGCAGCCACTCCCTCATGACCCTTGCTGTGAGCCTCACGAACCAAAAGCGTTGAGATCCAAGCACTGTAAGGTAAGAGGGGAACACCAGCTTTGTCTTCATTAAAGGCCTGGATCCTCCCACCGCAAATCAGCAGTCCGGTTTCTGGTTCTTTATAGACTACCAGCCGGTCTGTAGTGGTGGTGGGAAAAGTCACGCCCTCTTGTGCAGCAAGGAAAAGGTCTCTTAGGGCATCTTGACGTTCTGTTGCAGTGATGACTCCGCTTGATGAAACTGCCTCCCACTTTGGAGTTCTCAAGGTACTATTTTGTGCTGCAAACCTCTTTGCTGACCTCCAGACCCACGCAACCGTTTTGACCAGGTGAGTCAAATCACTGAACCGTCCTTCCTTCACCAGGTTTCGGATAGCTGCGCCGGCAGGTGGCCTTCGATGCTCTTGATCAGGCGGCTCTTTCTCTTCCTGAGCTCTTGTAAGTGCAGCAACAAAGGATTTCTTCTGCATCTTACTGATGCTCTCTCGGGCAGTTGCCGACACATCCTTTGCAGACTTGATTGGCCACTCATCAGCCGGTAGACTCAGGAACTTTGGCCCCTGCTGCCATACTGAATCTTCACCCAAGTCTTTCGGACTAGCCCCTCGAGTGATGATGTCGGCAATGTTCAGGGGTCCAGGGATCCACCACCAATCTTCAAGTCGTGTGCTGCTTTGGATCTCTCCAATTCTGTTGGCGAAGAAAGTCTGGAAGCCATAGCTCTCACGCTGGATTGCACCAAGCACCGTTTGACTATCGACAAAGTGGTACCACTGCTTGACTTGGATGCAGCCATGTTTCTCAAAGTACTTCTTTAAGCGGGCAGCGAAGACTGCTCCACACAGCTCAGCTTTCACTGCTTCCCCCTTGTGGTCTAGAGGCGTCAACTTTGCTTTAGACTCCACCAATCTCACTGTTGAACCATGGTCACAGGCCCACTGCAGGTATAAGACGGCTCCATAGGCATGCTCACTGCCATCAGAGAAGGTGATCGCATCAGGTTTAGCAGAGACGTCCACAGGGGTCAGGGCTCTAGGAAACTTGACCTTGTTCAGCTGAACGAATTCCTCAAAGAGGCTGATGGCATCTTCTCTGAGCTTGTCTGACAGCGCAAGGTCCCATGTGTCTTTGGTGGTGCTACCTTTAGGTTTGGCTTCCTGGAATGCTCTTCGAACCAAGATGGCCCCTTTCTGCTTTGCAGGCGTTGTCAGACCGATGGGGTCATACAGCCCAGAAACTTGACTGAGCAACTCCCGTCGTGTCAGTGGGTCTGGCGTCTGGACTCTCACTTGCTCCAAAACAAGATCTTGGCCAAGTCTCATCTTTCTCTTTCTTTTTGAGAAGTTTATCCCAACCATGACGTGAAGCTTGTCATCCTCCAAGGTGTAGCCAAGGCCAAGAGCTTTGTTGTCTTCATCTTTAAGCTGGTTCGGCAGGACCACAGTCTTTGCAGTTGCCTCCTGTTGTTGTTTTCCAGCAGGCTCTTTCCTCCTTTGGCCAGAGAAAACCCATGGCTTCAACTCGAAACCCCCTGCTTTCAGGATTTCCTCCACATTTGCTGTGATGATTTTAAGCTCGTCCAGGTTGTCATGAGAGGTCAAGAGGTCATCGACATAGCTGTCTTCTTGTAGCACTCGGCGCTCCTCCACAAGATGGCCAAACTGGGGGAGATTAGCCGTCTCTCTCATGGCTAGTTGAGCAATACAACCTGCTGGTTTGTCTCCAATGTTGACTCTTGTTACTGCATATTCGCCCAGCTCTTCTTCTTCGGAGTCACGCCACAGAAACCTATGCAAATGTACTTCTTGGTCTTCGAGCCAGACTGAATTGTACATTTTTTTGATGTCTCCCAAAGCAGCAAAGACTCCCCTCCGGAACTTGAGAAGCACAGCACGGATTGGGTTAAGGACATCTGGGCCTTTCAACAGGAGATCATTAAGACTGAAGCCTCTGAACTTCTGGCTACTGTTCCAGACAAGTCTTACCGGAGTCGTGACCGAGTGTGGATTGGGTGCGATGAGATGGCTGATGTACCACACTGGTCCGGTCCACGAACGCAGGGCATCTTCAGACAACTTCATTGCAGCCCGGCGGTTAACCATATCGTGAACTTGAGCAGCGTAGGCAGCCTTCCATTCTGGTTCCTTGGCCAGCTGTCTCTCTGTCCTCAGGAAGGTGGCCTCAACTGCCTTCCTGTTGCTTGGCAATGCGGCTGGATCCTCCACCCAAGGGTATCTGGCATGCCAGTGTGGCCTCTCACTGTGGTTATCAGCAGTTGCATATGTAAGGCCGCTCCTCACCACCTCCAGCTCTCTTTCTTCAGCAAGAGTCATTTCTTTGCCACCTGGCTGGCAGTTTCCACAGCGGCAGCCTCCACATTTTGGGACACAGCCGGCACCAATGCTGTCCCATTTCCACCACTCGAGGAAGTTGGAGGCAGTAGCTGCTGAACTGGAATGCTGACCTTGGATGGCTTTTGGGGCTTGTTGATTTTGTGGAGGATGAATAGGGACCACACAGGTACGTTCTTCATATTTCACAGCAGCAGTTCTCATCGACCTTGCAAAATGCGTTCTAGACGTATGGGCTGATACTGTGACCTCTTCAAACAACTCAGGATGGGCGCCAGCAACTGTCTTTCCCAGTGGTCCATCCCACAGCACAAGGTCCCCCACTGTGCGGATTTTCTGGGGAGCCAGCTGACCTTCCTTGTGACTTACGAGGAGTTGGATCTCTCTTGGCCTTACCAGCTCACCGAGTGGAATGTCTGGGAAGAACTTTTGCAGTTTCTCGGCTGTCACATGCCTATGAACATCTGCAATGCTATCCAGGCCATAGCAAATCAGCTGGTGGGATCTGAATGTGCCTCGTGAGGTGCTAACACGGATTTTTAGGAGGTAACGCTTCGTTTGGACAAAGACTTTCATGCCTCCTACACCATGAACCACGAGTGTGATGTCTTCGCTTCTGAGATTGAGTCGACCAGCTGCCTTGTGGGTGATGTAATTGGTGTCTGAAGCTAGGTCAATCAGGGTGCCAATTCTTTGTCCAGCATTGGCCGTAACCTCCAGTAGCATCATGATGACAGGCCATTCCACCAAGCCGCCTCCCGCCAGAAGACTTGAGTTACTCTTTGCAGAATGGGAGGTTCTGGACACTGTGTTGCTGAATGCATCTCGGCATTGTTGGGCTAACTCAGGCGATAGCTTGCTGAAGAATTCTTCTTGGGCCTCAGTGTAATTTGGCGTAGTTTTGTTGCCACCTCCCACCATGCTGCTTTTCCTCTGGGTTGCGCTGCCTCTGGATGCTTCAGCACCGGGACAAAGGTAGTAGTGGTGTTCTATGGCTCGCTTGCCTCCGCATTCAGGATTTCTGCACAGGAATGTTGTTTTGCAGTGACCCTCATGATCATGGATCTCCAGGCATTTCCCACAGGCTCCCAGTTTTCTTACTGCATCCTTCTTTTCTGTGAGTCTGAGCGTGCGGAACTTTTTGCAGAAGTAGAGCTTTCTCTTATGCTTGATGTCACCACAGACGACACACTCTGAAGGATGGCTACTTGACTGGTTTGATGCCCTGGTTCTGGCTTGCCTTTGCTCAGACCGGATTTCTCTCTTTGGTGGGTCTTCATCCCTCAACTGGTCCAGCTGTTCATAGATGCTTTCTTGACTCTTGAGGAAAGCTAACAGACTGTCAAAGCGCCTGTCTGGATCAGCACTGCTCCTCTCAGCTGCATGGAGAAGCCACTCTTTCTTCAATGCATCAGGAAGTTTGCTTTCAATTGACTTAGTCACTAGAGGGTTCTTTAAAGCACCAGTGTCACCAAGGTCCCTCAGGTCTTCAAGAGCTTTCTCAACAGCTTGGATGAGCTCAACAATTTTCTTTGGCTGGTGGCTTCTGACAGCTGGAAGCCTCTGCAGTTCCTCGACTATCTCAATGGCGATTGCAGTTTGGCTTCCAAACCGATTCTGCAGCACACGGAAGATGTCTTCTGCCGTGTTATAAGTTGTCAAGCGAAGATCTCTCATTATTCTCTCATCCAAACTGTCAAGTAGCTGGAACTTTTTGACTTCTTTTGACCCAGTTGGTTCCCCTTGCATCTGGAGGGCCTCCCAGTCTCTTCTCCAGCGGTGAAAGTCACGCTTGATGCCAGTGAATTTAGGGAGGGAGGTTGGCTTCAGTCTTATGACTGATGTTGGGTAGCTGTTAAGAGCTGCAGTCACAACCTTTCCAGCATCTTCTTCAGCTTTTGCTTGAATAAAATCTGCTTTTCTTGACATTAACTTGGGAATAGCCTGCTCAAGCTGACGCATGCGCCACTGGAAGTCTTTCTGCTCAGCAGGAGGGGCCCAACACTTCCACTGCTTATGCAGCTCTTTTGCCTTTTTGACCAGTCTCTCCAGGTAGTCGAACATGAAGTTGAAGGCCTCCTTGTTTCCACTGAGCTCGAAGGACGCCACACACTCTACTTTCTCCTCTGCTGCCTTTACTGCCATAGTCAGTTCCTCTTCTCCAAAGTTGGCCCAGAGTGTCTTTTGGATGAGGTCCTTCACCTCCTTCAGTTTCGTTTCACACTCACTTGCAGTTTTTTCAATATCGGCCTTTTGCTGCTCACTCAACGCAGGACCTCCTTCAGCACCTGCATCCGACTCTGCTTCTGCAATACACTGGGCCTCCACATCCTCATTTGCCTCCATGACTTTGTTGGCCTCAATTGTAAGCTTTTTGAAACTGTCTCTGAGCTCCTCTTCAGGCAATATTGCATGCATCCTCACAACATTGTTGGCCAGCCGGGAGAATTGACGCTTCGCCGTCGTTCTGTTGGCTTTAAGCTGCTCCAGTGACTTTGAGTCAGCCATCTTCTTTTACAGCAGAATGGAGTAAGGTGACGTTCAGTATCTCATCAGGCTTCTTCTAGGCCTGGCCGGTCGCTGTTCTGGTTTCTCTTCTCCAGATGCAGCCGGTTTTTCACTGTCAAGTGCCCTCACTGTTGAAAGGTATTAGTGCAGAACTCCCCACTTGAAAGGTAGCTAATCTCGGGAGGACTTCACAGGATTCCACTCATCACACCTTTGCTCTTTTTACTTCTTTCTTTTTATTTATGGAAGTTGGATGCAATTGTGAATAGTGGTCAGGTGAAAAACCTTTAAACACAAACAAACACCATGTTAAGAAAATGAAACAAGATAAACATACAAATTCTTTATATAACCAGAAATAAACCCTGTAAATAAGCAGCAAATAATTAATCCCAACCATATCACCCAAGTGCTCACCACCATTAAGTGGACACCAGCAGTGCAACAAGCTCACCGGCTGCATCTCCCCCGAAAGCCCAGCTCTGCACAAACAAATCTTGGTAATCTGGTCCAAATCTCAGTCACCTCTCATGCTGCGTGCTCCCACTGCTGCTCTGTAGTGATTGTGAGTGTGTGTGTGACTCCAAACCCAGCTAATTAACCAACCACCCTCACCTGGTGCACTCAGCCTGCTGCATTCAGCTGCGAGAGGCACTCAACCTGGTGTATCCAGGCTGGAGGGGCGTGGCCCACAGTTCAGCTCCACAGTTTTCAAAATGAATCTATTTTTAAGTAGCTGATTGACAGAACATTAATTGGCAGCCATTTTAATAACAAAATATGCATTTTAGATTATTTCTGATATAATTTTTTTTTTTTTGAAAATAATGATTGGAAATAACCCTTAGATGCTGTCCTAAACTAAAACATCAGAGTCAATGATATCCAATGGACTAAGTGTGTCTAAAGTGGGTCTTTCTTTAAATCTCTTCAGGAGCGGACTGATGACAAGAAGAAAGTCTTTCAGATGGCTGCAGGTATCTCTGCTGTTTTTTAAGCTCTCCTGTGTGTGTTCCTTTATTTCTGGTAGTGTCATGACCCTCACCCAGTGATTGTTAACCCAACCTTAGCTAGACTGCAGGCTCCAGAGGCTGCAGCGGACAAAAAGCCTGATCAGCAGGAGAGTGACATCACAAGCCAGGAGGCCTCCATCCACACTCCATCACCCCGACGGAACGGCAGCGTCACAAACTTTCAGTCTCCTATTCGCCGTGGAAACAGCATCCGCACCATCACCCAATCAGCGTCTAGGGCAGACCTGAACAGAGGAAGTGTTGCTGGATCTGTCAGGAGCCCAACAGTGACCATTCTGCCCAAACACAGGCCGGAGCACGTACCTAACAGGTCTCACACACTGATATATTGGTTTAGACAACAGGTGACCTCTTTTTGCCCATACAGCCCATGGGAATGTCCTATTATACATTTTTATTAGTCAAGTATGCATGCTTTTAGTTAGAGCTGAACGATTGAACGCAGGATCCAAGTGTAATTTTTCTGACCAATATTGCAATTGTAATTATAAGAGTTACAATTTTCCAGTAGTGTACCTCCAGGCCAGTATTCATGGTCTAAACATTATTCAACAACAAAGATTTGTACTCACATATACATCCATTTTTTCTACACATTTGTTTGGTAAAATGGATTGTAAATTAAATATAAAGCTTTCTACTGTTCCACCTCTAGCTGCCAGTGTGTTGTATACTCAAAGTTTACTACTCTTACACCTACTGAATACTTAAAGTATACTTTCATAAACTAAAAACTGGACTAGTATTACATAAGTAGTAAACTAACAGTATATAGGTTCCAATGTAACTTTATTATCATTTTTTAAAACAAGGATTTAAAATTGTTTTAATATGTTGTTGTGCTACATCTATTTTAGAAAATGAGTGTAGCCTGGGGAATAAGCTGCTCTGTAGTCTGGTGGTACAGCAGCAGATACTTCTGTACCTGTTGTCAGATGGCAGCAGGGTGAACAGACTGTGGCTGGGTGGGTGTTGTCGTTTAGTATCTTTGGCCTCTGTGCAGACATCTCACTTCACTGATGTCACTGATGCTCTGTAGATGGTACCAGTGATGTTCTGGTGGTTTGAATCAGCCGCTGTAGAGCCTTCCTGTCCTTGGCCGTGATGAACCATGCCAGTTTGTGATGTTTCCAGTCAGGATGCTTTCTATTGCTCCTCTGTAAAAGTTGACCAGGATCTCGCTCTGGAATTTAGCCTTCCTAAGTTTCCATAGGAAGTAGAGCCTTTTCTGTCATTTTTTTACCAGGTTGGTGATGTGTGATGACCAAGATAGGTTCTCAGTGATGGTAAATCGAAGGAACCTGAAACGGTTCACCTGCTCCACCTCAGCTCCACTGATGTAGACTGGGGTGTGTGTCTTTGCCTCCTTCTTTATAAAATCAACAATCAGCTCTTTGGTTTTGCTGACGTTGAGCAGCAGATTGTTCTCTGTGCACCACTCTGCAAGATTGTTGATTTCCTCCTGATATGAACTCATCATTGTTTGTAATGTGGCAGATGATGGTGGTGTCATCATCATACTTCACAGTAGAGTTCTCCTGATGTCTGGGAGTGCAGCCATGGGTGTGCAGTGTGAAGGAGGGGGCTGAGCACACAGCCCTGGGGGGCTCCAGGGATGAACACTAATGTAGAGGAGGTGTGACTGCCAATCAGAACTCTCTGGGGTCTGCTTGTGAGGAAGTCCAATATCCTGTTTCAGAGTGTTGAACTCAAGCCCAGAGTGTTAAGTTTTCCAATCAGCTTCATGGTGAGATTGTGTTGAATGCTGAGCTGAAGACAACAAACAGCATCCTGATGTAGCTGTTCTTATTCTCCAGGTGTATGAAGACTGAGTGAAGGGCACTAGATATGACATCCTCTGTGGATCAGTTGGTTCTGAAAGCATACTGGTGAGGGTCCAGACTGGCAAGGATGTTGTCTTTGTAGTGCTGGAGAACCGGTTTCTCGAAGCACCACCACAGGATGGGGATGAGAGCCACAGTGTAGTCATTAAGACTAGAAACAGCAGACTTTTTAGGTACAGGAACAATGATGCTGTCTTGAAGTGGGAGGGAACAGTCTCCTGTCAGAGTGAGATAACATGGTAATGGTGCTAATAACATCAGCTAGCTGATCATCACATGTTTTTAGTACATGGCCAGGTATATTATCTAGATCAGACTTCACAGCGGACTCTTTGTTGAGGATTTCAATCTTTCAATTGAATTCAATTCCAAGACAAGACAAAACATTCCATAGAATAACATCAGAATTTAAAAACAATATAAATTAGTGACTTACAAAGAGATAGCTGTACCAATTTCTCCAAAACTGGAATTAGTAGCGTGTAGTGCTTAACCTTGTGTTTTGATAAAACCAGGCTGATTTCATTTTCAGACTCATTAAGGTGGCAAATAAATTTATACATAACATTTCTTAAAACAGCTTGCAAAGTACTGATTCCTGCAGCAACAAACATTTCACTTACACTATTCCATCTAGGTCTCTTAGTTAATATTCTCAAGGCATCATTATAAGCTAATTGAAGTCTCCGTATGCTTGCTTTTCTGTAGTTTGACCACAAGTGTACAGTATGCTCTGAACAGAGACATTTCACTTCATCTGTACACACACTAAACTTGTGTGAAATTAGGTTTGCTTGTGCATACATCTTGCGGCATTGCCTATAAATGTCATCATCATCTGTCATTTGTTCTGTAATAAAATGTCCAAGATATTTAACCTCATAGCAACCGAGATTGTCTGAGATTATTATCAGACAATCTGAAGTCATGGAATATTTGACATTTGTCCTGTTTGAGTTTACAGATTAACACAACACTCTTACTGGCATTGTATCTTATGCCATGTTTAACACCATACACAGAACATACAGTGCCCCCTTGGATGTTTTCCCCCTTTAATGCTTTTATAAATGGAATCATAGTCAATATACAAAATGTCTACAAAGTAATGTCAATTAATTAAATGTATATAATGTAAAAAACTAAGTGATTGAATAATTATTCACCCCATTTAAATTAACTGACCTAATTCAAGACAGGTCCAGCCAGTTGGTGAAAGTAGTCTAGGACCTAGGTCTAGGTCAGGTCACTGGTTAATCAGTATTCCTGGCTACAATTACACCATGAAGATAAAAGAACACTCAAAGCAACTCCATGAAAAGGTTATTGAAAAGTATAAATCAGGGGATGGATACAAAATACGTATCCAAGTCACTGAACATCCCCAGTTCAGTTAAATCCATCATTAAGAAATTGAAGGAATATGGCACATGTGTAAATCTGCCTAGAGCAGGCCATGTAAAGGTAGAGCATAAAATTAATGCAGCAAAATATAGTGAAATCCTGGAAGACAACCTGATTCAGTCTGACAATGACCCGAAGCATACAGCGAAAGCTTCACAGAAATGGTTTAAAGACAACAGGGTGAATGTTCTGGACTGACTGAGTCAAAGCCCAGACCTCAATCCAATAGAGAATTTGTGGCTGGACTTGAAAAGGGCTGTTCACGCCTGATGCCTGTGCAACCTGACGGAGCTGGAGCAGTTTTGCAAAGAAGAATGGAGTAAAATTGCAGTGTCCAGATGTGCAGGACTGATTGAGACCTATCCACACAGACTCAATGCTGTGATTGAGGCAAAAGGTGCACCTACTCAATACTGACTTGAAGGGGGTGAATAGTTATGCAATCACTTATTTTACATTATATATTTTTAATTAATTGACATTACTTTGTAGAAACCAGTTTTTACGGAGCCCCTCTAGGGTCACATGGTAGAAAAAAAATAGATGTGGAAATCTGTGGGAATGGTAGGAACGGATTCACAAACCGTGCGCACAGATTTTGCTCTCTTCTCATTGATCAGCTGGAGGCACCATGGATACAAGCAACCCAGCACAGCTACTGGGCACAAATTAGAGAGTGTCTTTAGCAGCAACAGGCACACTCATTCCCCCCATAGCAAGTGCAGATTTAGACTCCGTAACTCCAGCCCTGCGTGGTTCATAATAGCGCCTTCGGGCCAGAGGTACGGATAGTACATTTTGCAAACGTCATTGCACTCAATACACACAACACTTTAAATGAGCCAAATCTGCTGTGTGCAGCGTCAATTTTCTCTTTCTTGACCAGTGCCAACAATAGCCACAAAGTTGTCGAATTTTGCGCAACCCGGACTGGACAGCAGTGTTCCCCTGAACATGCGCCAGACGTCTTTTTTACAACACGACTCCACTTTGGAGAGCATGGCAAGGATGTTACTCCACCAGGGCTCTTCGTTGTTGCAGCGGACTCTGCGTCCACCACTGGCAGCAGTTCATACAAGAAATCAGAGACAAATCTGGGAATGTTATCCCCACACTCATTCAATACTTTAAGGCAGCTCTTTATGTTGTTGGTGTCTTTCTGCGGCTCTTTATGGGAAACGCACCGCAGTGCAAATCTCAAACAACAGTATCTTTGAGGACTCTCCAATCAGTCAAAAGTGTTAGTGGCCAGCAGGATGATCTCGTCTTGGCTTGATGTCTTAATTTTAACAGCAAAGAAGTTAAGATAGTCATCCTCGTCAATAACTTTGCCGTCAACAGTCTTGTGAAGCTAAGGTTTTATTCGCCCTTGATGTGCAAACGTCCACCATCTTGTTCTTCAAAGTGAGCATAAAAGGAGGAGGAGGAGGACATCAAAGTGAGCATAACATGCGTTCAGCTCATCCAGCAGTGTGGCCTTGCATATGATGGGGGCACTCCTGCTTTTGTAGCCTGTAACACTTGAATCTCCTGTCACATATCTTTAGTGCTGTTGTTGTTGAGGTCCCTCTCCAGTCTCTGCTGATGTCTCCTCTTTGCCTCCTTGATGCCAGCTTTCAGACTTGCCCTTGTATGCTTCCTTGTCCCCTGACTGTAAGGCAACTTTTTTGGCATTGATAGCGCCCTCACCTCTCCATTCATCCAGGCCTTCTGGTTGGGGAATGATCGTACTGTCTGTCCACACTTTATTGTGTTTTAACTGATGGTTTGAGCCTCTTTATCAACTGAGAGAAAGTAGGTAGAAGAAGCAGAGAAATATGATCTGATAGGCCAAAGTGAGGACGTGGGAGGGCTTTGTAGCTGCCATGAATATTTGTATTTGCATGGTCCAGGATATTACTTCCTCTCTTCCCCTTTTAAAAATAATACATCTACAGAAAGGTGAAGAATAAAAGTATCTCTTTTCCTTAAAAACATTATTATGATTGTGAATAAATGATTTTCCAATGTTTGTCAGGTCCAAAACGGTTGTTTGTTTATCTCTGTGTAAGAATTCCGATGAATGGTTCCAGCTTCTAACAGTCTAGTGGTAAAAAAACGTAAAAATGGCTTTCTGCATTATTTCTACAGGATGCGCCCAGCATCATACATTATATTAGTGTATTATATTAGTGTTACTGCATAAAGTAGACTTAAGAAATATAGCTAAACTACACTTAAGTCTACTTGACGAAATGAACCTGAAGTATACTTCTCTATTGAAAGGGTAGTTGGTCAAGTATTAAGCTTTATATTTATTTTTACCACTCCATTTAAATGACTTATGACTGTATTATTTATTGATGTATACAATTACATACATAGATGTATATGAACAGTATACATATTTTTGACTTGTATGATAACATACAAGTCAAAAGCCTTTTGTCAGGTGCTCCATATGTTGTACATTAATGGTAATAATGACAACCTGCTGTGAATGACGCTGACAGTGTTAACTAATCATATCTGACTGACAACCCCTAACATGATACAGTAACACACATTAGATAGATGAAAGCTGGGCAGCTGCTTGAGCTAATGTTAGCTTTACAGACAGGACTAGCTGCATTTTAAGTTGATAAGCTTTAAACCAATATGTATGGCGCTCTTAAAGTTTAACTAAGAACAGTACACAGTAGTTTATGACTGGACTTTGAAGTTATGTGTTCTATGAATGTTTACAAATGTTCTTTAATTATTAGACATAACCCAAAGCACTTGAGAGCTGAAGATTAAGCTAAAACCATGAATACACTTAAATGTTATGAGGGCTAGGGCTCAGGCTGGTGGCTCCGCTGAGGAGGAGCGGTGACTCACAGATGCACGGGTTGCACAGTTACAACTCGGTTGGGCGTGACACAGGGAATCACAGGTGGAGCAGGCTGGTGGCAGAAATGCAGGAGGCTGGGTCGTGGTAGGGCCTAGAGTTGACTGATCACTGGAGGAGTTGAGGGAAAACAGTGGAAAAAACAAAAGTCACAAGAAGCTTCTAGAGAACGAGTGTTTGGGGGGAGTGAGGGGAGTAACCTGGCGCTGATTGCATCAATGCGCTGCAGGTGTGTGACAGGTAGCAGCTCCGGCCATATGGGAAAACACGGCCAGCAACTCCACAGCACCTCTGAATACACACAAGCACAAAAAACACCACCGACAGGCCACAACAACTGTCCAAATGTAACACTTAAAAACGGTATTGTAAAAAGTAAGTAAGTCATACTTACTGTAGAAATTACATACATACAAGTAAAAATTGTGGTGATGAACTATTACTTTGGCAGAAGTAAATGTCATCCATATAAATAGTACTTGCATAAAAGTTTTACAGTGTCTGATATTAAATGTGTATGCACATATATTACATGTATGTATATACTGTATACTGTAGGTCACCGTTAAGTTTTTCTTGTTGAGTTAACCATGTTTGTCCAAGTGTGAATAATACATACGCCAACAGTAAATTTGTATTAACATTATTGACCTTTAGCTGACTACATCTGCTCACAACAGCTGTAACTATGGCCCCCTAAACTAAAACACTAACTCCCACAGCTTATTAATCCAAGTTTTAATTAGTTTGTGGTGCCTGCAATTTGAGAGTGTACATTTTGATATAAAAAAGAATAATTGTTCAGCCCTAATTTGTACTTCCTTTATCATTAACCTGGGTTTCAGTGGGGAATTTTCTAAATGCTATCTCAGTTTCTTTCCCATCCTGACAAGAAGCACTGAGTACTTGTAAGTTATGGAACCCTTTTGGCATGAAAATGTTGATTTTAAACCTGCTGAATATTGGCTTGAAAGGATCATCATACCAGTACTTTTTCGTGTTTAAAACCATTTTTGTACAAATTTGACATTACATCACAGCTGAACAAACCATACGTAATTTTTTGTTTTTTTTGGTGTGTTTCATTTTTCCATGCAGTCGTTAGTTGCATTCATTTCAGAATGTAACAGTCATTGAGACCTGTTCCAATATCGATGCCAGTAAACACCATTCCCTTTTTAATTTTGTCAAAAGAAAAAAATGTTATGCGGCAATGCAGTGCAGACATTTCACATCATGCTTTTAAACAGCTTTATGCAATGATAATATGCTAACAATGATGTTACATAATGATAAAATAAGCTGATTCTTATGTGTTGTCCTTTTTCATAACAGGCCTCCACCATTTCTTGGTGGCCCTAGTGGTACCTGCAGGTCCAAGTCCTACCACCACATGGCATACAATCACCCAGCTCGCTATTCTGACAACATCCACTCTGACCCCCTGTGCAGGAAGACCATACGCTCCTTACATCCTGTTGAAGCTGCAGGGATCATCACTGCACAGAGTTATGGAGGACGACGTGGTCATACCACCCGCTATGTGATCGTCAACGAGCACGAGCCCAGGAAGAAGCTGCTGCGCTCAGCTACACGGATCCCACGGCATTACCTCATGGAGGAGTCTGCAGAGATCCTGGAGCTGTACCCACGCAACATCAAACGCTACACACCCCGCACAACTCACCACCAACCGCATCCTCACCGGTCCCACCCTTCACAGCAGCATCTGAGTGAAGAAGAAGAAGAGGAGGAAGAGGGAAAGGGCAGGAGAAGGATGTCCATGGGGAAGGCTCATCGGCCCCGTTCCCTCTCGGACCTCCACCAGCCAGCACACTTCTACATCGGTGAGCGCGTGGAGAGCCACGTGCCCATGACTAAAGATGGCCGCACTGCTCGAGGAAGACATGGAGCACCAGACGAGGATGAAGAAGAGGATGCTGAAGGAGAAATGGACTGGGAAGAATTGGAGTCACATTCCCGGTTCCAGGCCAAAGCAGACCCTCTTCTTGTGCGAACCAGGCGTCATATCCATTCACCAGGCAGACACTATCAGTCCCCGGCCAGGGTCAGGCACATGGAGTCTTATGTGAAGCCCAAGACAAGACCAAAACTGGAGACCCCTCTGACTGAGTCTGACTCAGCCTCTCTGGCCTCGAGCAGTGACCAGCAGAACAGCAGCACTGACCAGTACATTCAGGTCATCCACAACAAAGAGCGCTATCTCAAGTCTGATGCCAGGCAAGGAAAGCTGCCCAAAAAGAGGTCCAAAACCTGCTTCGATCTAAATGTTACAGAGTCAAATGACCTGGTTTCCTCTAATGTATGACAGCTTTGCTAAAACTATGTATTCTGTTCAAATGTTTCTAAAAATATAATTGATGAATATATTATGCTACTGGGTGTTAATACATTGCATTGATAGCACAGCTCATTATAAATGTGATTTCTTTCTCCTATGTGTGTGGCCTTGTGTCATTTTAAAACAGTAGTGTTAGCTGATTAAATGGGTTATTGTAGCAATGTGTATAACAATAAAACCACATATCAGTGACACTGTTAATGTTGCATCAATATACAGCTCACATAATCACCTGCTTCTCCTGCAACCACAATAAAATAGTTGCATCACACGTTGATCCGACCTGGCCTGTGCCCTGAATAACAGCATTTCATCTGGAATGTGACCAGAAAATGACCACTACAATTCCCAGCATGCTTCGCTGCAAATGCGAGGACTCCAGCTGCAGGTGCTTGAAGTCAACCAGAATAGAAGAAGAAGAAGAGTCTGCTTTCAAAATAAAATATGTGGAACTTCACCCTCAGTTAAATATTGAGTTGTTATACAAACCAAAGGTGCAAGACTCGATGAAATCATCGGATACTATTGAACATTTGGTGAAAGTGTTATCATAGCACATGGTACATATTCATAAACGCTCGAGTTTGTGAATAGGGGTTTATTTTGAAAGCCGTAACCGGAAGCTAGTTTTTTTGGGATGAGTTGACGCCGCTGCAAACCATTCCCGTCGTATTTATTCATTCAACTGCCTCTGGATTTTACCGTTTTAACAGACACAGACGTCGGTTGTAGTGTGGCATTGAGGCAATTAGGTTTTATATATGACAGTATTTGACCGAGTTGTGGACGTTTTTTTCTATTCACATAAGTCGTAACTGCGAGCTAGCTGCTTGTTAGTCAACGATGCTGGCAGTGCGTAGCACGTTTCATTCATTTTGGCTAACGTTAGCTGTGTAGTGGCGGTTCACACTCACCTGAGCAGGTTTAGTTGTACTTGCTAACGTTAGGTAATGCTATTTCTTATATAGTCCAGCTACAGTGTGACTGTGATTTCCCTTGAGTACAGAGATAACAGTGTCGTGTGTCCACCTCTTGGCCGCTGTAACGTCAGCTAGTCCTCAGAGAATTAGGTTAACAAGATAGCTTTCACTTTTACCAGCTATTATGGATTATGAACATAAAGCCAATGCAGCGGCAGACTGCTTGATGAGCTACAAAAGGGATGAGTCCGGCTGGAAAGTCTGCAAGAAATCGGTAAATATTTGCTTTTGTTATTGTCTGACATAATATTGAATGATATGTAGCTGGGATCCACCTGTGCTGACACATGCCGGGTCTTTTGGTATAACGTTAGAGATCCGTCAGGTAGGTTCATTTGTACATGTGTCACATGATGTGGCCTTCCTCACAGACACCTGACAGGAAAGGGTTAAAAACTTTTACGAAACTTGAGGCTTAACTCTCCATTTGGCAAGCAAGTGTAAAAATATGCACAGTGTGTACTCTTGGTTTGTGGTTGGTCCGAACTGTGATGAAATCCACAATTTTAGTTTAGGTTTAGTGTTTGCAGGAGTGTGGACCAATTTAAAAAAAAATGGAAACTTCTAAAATAAATGTGTGCCTGGTTGGATTCACCACAGCGTCAGTGGCTGGTGGACAACGGTCAACCACTGGTGCATGATGGTTGACTGTCAGCTTGGTTTATCACTGACTGTAACCTTTTACACTTGCTCCTCAAGTAGAAATACAGAAGGATATAATGTTTATTTTGTGTTGTTTTGAAGTATGCAGTGTGTAGTGTCTGAGGGAACAGCATGTACCAGGGCAGTTGATGACACAAAGGCAAATGTTGCTCACTGTATATGTACTCTTTTCTTTGGCAGAACGACGTGGTTGTGTCGTGGCGTCCCTCGTCTGAGTTCCCCGGGAATGTGTGAGAGAACTCATCTTCTCTTTTTCTTTCTCATCTAGTTTTGTCAACTCAATGATGAAATCTGCAGACAGTAAATAAAAGAATACTTTGCTGTTCTGCAAGTGTTAAGTTTAGCACAAGGATAGCACTGATGTCTTATGCCTACAACTAAGAAAAAAGGTTTGTAATGCTATCTGTACTACATAGCATGATTGAAATCAAATAAAAGCCATTTGCAGCAAGACATCCCTCAGGAATGATTTTGTGACAGTAGTGGTGAGTCTGCATTGCGCAAATCACTGAGGCTTCTTTATTTTTTTTACAGAATATTAAAGCTGCTGTAAGTGTTGTTGCTGTTTAAGCTAACTTCCTGTGAGTTTTGCAGTTAACAATCAGCTCCCTTCTCTCTATGTCACCACATGAACGTGCAGTGGTAATTGCAAGACACAGAATCCTGCTCTCTGCAGTTCACAAATGGACAGGACCGCCTCTTTATTGGGTTCTCTGTCCTGATTGGATAAAATGGGCAGGGATACCAGAAAATTCAATTTCATTTACTGCATGAGCAGAAGGAGAGACATGGGTTACTGACCAAACACTCTATAACAATGATTACTTCTGGAATATAGATCTATTTAACACTTAATTTAATAAAAATGTACCTATGTGTACTTTAAAATAGTGTTAGCTGTTATCCGCTGCTCCCAGAAGGTACTGTTCATTTAAACGCCAGGACGCCTTGCACAGTATTTTACATACCTGTGGATGAATTTGAATCACATGACTTGAGAATAAATCTCTTACAACTTTATCAATTGGGATCAGAACAGAATAGGCTACGACATAAAATTTCAGTACATGGCAATGGAATTCGACTTTTATTTTCTAGCTCATTATATATCTTTTTGGATTATTATTATTTATTTATTTATTTATTCTTTCAGAAAAATTGTGCGTCAGTATGTTTAAAAGTCCAGTGTTTAGGGTTTAGAGGGGTCTATTGGCAGAAATGCAATATATTGTTCATAATTGTTTCATTAAAACTAACTAATTAACTGAAACTAATAACTGTTATGCTTTCATTACCTTAGAATGAGATCCTTATGTCTATAGAGGGAGAAGGACCTCTTCCAAAGGGTCTGCCATGTAGCACCACCATGTTTACTAGAGATGCATCGATTGCGATTTTCTTGGCCAATTAAAATTTCCATTTTTTCTTTTAAGTCAGAAAGTCTTTCTTTCTAAAAACTGTAAATGATGGCATACACAAACATTTTCTTCAAAACTGCACCAGGTTACAGAAACTTCTCTCACTCAAACAAATCTCAAAATAGCGTTCTTTTCCTGGACAGAGCTTTTTTGTACGAATAAAATCCAACCTAAAATGAATTTCAGTACATCTCACTTTATCTAAGATGTTGTAAGCTATTATTATAATTACAGTGACCTGTTAGTGAAATAGTCTAATTTGAGAAACAAATCAGATTTGCCTGCGGTGTGAACTTAGCTGTAGATGCTAACTCACTCATGTCCTTGTCCCTGACCTTTGTAGATTTTAACTGAGAAAGCCGAACTGACCTGTTACATCAAGGAGAGCGTACTGTTTTCTTGCTCCACTCCATTCACCAGTACTCGCCACACTGCATGGAAAAAGGGTGTTTCCTCCCCCCCGTACACGCCCGCTAACCTCACTAAAAAAAAACAGTCTGTAATGAGTCATTGGCAGTCCCTGCTGCTCGCTCTCTTACTCGACAAGCAATGTCCACGTACATACATCACCCATTGCCTTCTTTCTTACAGGGGCTATGCTACTGTTGTAACACAGCCCTAATACTATCATAGTACATTAGTTAAGTCGTTATTTAGGATATAATAATTTACCTGCATTTGATTGACAATTGGCCGTGTCGACTGCACTGGCCACAAGTAGCATGAAAGACGAATGCACAGCCAGCTACTTTTAGCATGCTAACACCAAATGGCAAATCAGCATTATAAGATTACTGCAAATGTCTTACCTGACGCATGCTAATGTCATGCGTTTGGCACAGATGGCCCATAAATGACAAACCCAACACTGGCTTTAGCCCTCCTGTTGTCTTCGGGTCTTTTTGACCCGCTTTCAAAAGTCAATATGTCAGAACTTTGGTTTTCTTCCATATAATTGCCTCAAAATTACATGGATGGTTCCATACTATGCTCTTTGTCAAATTAATTATGACTATTTTTTTTAAATTATGTGTGTTTTATTAAAATTTATAGCATCTGTGGTCTTCCCACGTCAATTTGACCCAACCACATTTAGTGGTGCAATGGGTCACACTATTGCGCTTTCCAGCACAATGAACATACATACACGCACACACACACACACACACACACACACACACACACACACACACACACACACACACACACACACACACACACACAGATACACACAACTTCAAAGCTACAGATGTGTAAACCTAATTTCATCACAACTTCTGATCTACCTACATGGGGCTACACACGCACACACACACACACACACACAGATACACACAACTTCAAAGCTACAGATGTGTAAACCTAATTTCATCATTACTTCTGATCTACCTACATGGGGCTACACACGCACACACACACACACACACACACACACACACACACACACACAGATACACACAACTTCAAAGCTACAGATGTGTAAACCTAATTTCATCACAACTTCTGATCTACCTACATGGGGCTACACACGCACACACACACACACACACACACACACAGATACACACAACTTCAAAGCTACAGATGTGTAAACCTAATTTCATCACAACTTCTGATCTACCTACATGGGGCTACACACGCACACACACACACACACACACAGATACACACAACTTCAAAGCTACAGATGTGTAAACCTAATTTCATCATTACTTCTGATCTACCTACATGGGGCTACACACGCACACACACACACACACACACACACACACACACACAGATACACACAACTTCAAAGCTACAGATGTGTAAACCTAATTTCATCACAACTTCTGATCTACCTACATGGGGCTACACACGCACACACACACACACACACACACACACACACACACACACACACACACACACACACACACACACGCACACACACACAATGACCTCTAACACTCACTCACACAACACACACACACACACAACTTCAAAGCTACAGATGTGTAAACCTAATTAACCTAAAGAGAGGAGGACAACAGAAAAAATTTTAAATGGTTTCAAAAATATATATAAATATCCTAACTAAACTTTGACATATACCAGTCTGTGCATCAACATATGTGCCTCTGATCCTAACTAGAGTCAAAATAATTCATAATTCCTGCTTTTTTACTCAAAAAATAGGTATAATTCCATGGAAATTAGGTATATTATATCATACATTACAAAAATGTATGTAAAATTTGTGGTAATGTGTTGGAAACAAGTTGACTAAAAGGTATAACACAGAATTGTGTTATCATTTTATACTTCATGCTTTATAAAACAGTCAAACAAGACCGGGTCAATTTGACCCGGGAGGACAACAGGTGTGGCTATTTGCTGCCATTCAAAAAAATTAAGTGGTTTCAAAACAATATCCTGACTAAACTTTGACATATACCAGTCTGTGATATTCCATCTACTTGTGTGCCTGTGATCATAACCATAGTGAAAATAATTGAGAATTTCTGCTTTTTTTTACTCAAAAATGAGGTATAATTTTATGTAAATGAGGTCTATCATACCATAAATTACAATGAAAATATATGTTAGATATGTAAGATATATGTTCACTAAAAAGTTGAAACAAAAAAATTTGGTGATCATTTCATACCTCACGCTTTATAAGCAGTCAAAACAGACCGGGTCAATTTGACCTGAGAGGACAAAAGGTGCGTAGTAAATGGGAAGACAATACGAGGGTTAGAAAGTATCTTTCATATCTTTAGTGGCCATAGGGGATGAGACGAGGGGTGTTCAGTCAGTCGCATTCTGCAACCTCAATGTTTAATGCCTCAAAATCCTACACACTGGATCTTTAAGGATGATGTGGTCTAAAATCATTAACCAATTGGTATCAGTAATTAATAGGGATGTACGATATTCATCACAATATTAAAAAAATAAAAATAAAAAGATGACTTGAACAATATCCCTTTATAATAACTGTGATGTGTACAGTTTTTATTATTTGTATGCAGTTTATGTTTTTAATTTTGTAAGTCTTTCCTTCTTAAGTAAAATAAAGGTAGCTGATCATTACCTACGCATTGTAAAAAGTAGCCAGTGGATTGAACAATTACAAAACAATACAGCAGCAAGTAGCAGTCCCTCCCTCCCTCTGGTTGTACAGCGGGACTACCAGGGCACAGTTTAATTATAAAACTCTTACGTGTGTAAAAAACAGCTGTTGCTAAGTATCTAAATGAGACTACAGCTACTCACTAGTCTGTCTTTACTGGCCGACTTTAGTTACAAACTATTCTAACTAACTTTACAACTTGTACACTGATGAATTTATATTAATGTATGTATAGTACAGTGTAGTAAGAAGCTTAGTGGTGGTGACATTTAAGTCATGTGACCGTGATGTAGTCTGTTTATAGCATTAAACATTAGCTTTTTACTGCTACAGATTTGAATTACATTTCAAAAATCACAAAGTGGTGTTCATCTGTGAAGATTATCCTGATGAACAAAACCTGTAAGTATCATAAACTTGTTTGTCACAGAGAATATTTTCAGCGATATTCCAAAATCCGGTTTAAAAAAATCCCACAGGCTTTTTGACGATTTTTGACCAACGGAGCCAGCCAATCACAGGCAGAGTAGGGCAGGTCTTATGAGAACGTCCACATGATAGGTTGGTAAGTATCGTCACAGTAGCGCGGCATTTCTTTATCGCAATATTGTGAAACTCGTTGTATCCTTACATCCCTAGAAATGAGCCATGTAGAGTAGAAGAAGTGTACTGTTTATCTGTGTGCAGGGGTTAAATCAGGGCTCTCAAACTCAAATTAGCTTGGGGCCACTGCTGGTATTGTCATCTCTTAGGAGCGCCTCTACAGCACTCTGTACTACAAGAAAGCACAATATTTCTGAAAATTCAGGTTTAATCTCCATTATTAACATATTAATACAAAAGACAAACAGCCGTAGTATACATTTTTATGTGATTAGCTTTTATCATTTTCCCTACTCTTAAACAACTTATCAAAACTGTGCACTGAACTAACAAATGAAATACATTTGTACTTTATTTCTTGCCACACACCTGGCAGCACTCCTGCTCATATCGTCTTCATATTTAACACAAAAAATGGCAACAGAAGTAAACATCTTTATGCACATTAGTTTTAAAATTGCAGTTTTTTCCTTAAAAAAAACGTATTTAAACCTTGCACCAGGCTTGCCAAGGTTGTCAGTGTTCCCGGTTACACGGTGGTTGGGCTTACACTGGTTACAGTACTTGCCCACCGCTCCATTGTCATTTTACTTGTTAAAAAAAAATCAATAGTCCGACGACAGACACTCAGATTACAAACTGCTGGTGGCGTCTACTCCAGCAGCAGATGCAGCAGCGGGGCCAGCAGCAGAGTCACAGCTCAGAGTAACAGGAGTCACATTTAACTTTTAGCTGGGAGAGAGTTAGGAGAGCTGACTACAAAAGGCAATGGTGGAGGATTTGATGTCAAAGCGAAAAGCAAAAGCTCCTGTTTGGCAATATGTCAGTTTTAAACTCAGTCATAATGAAGAACCTGATAACGTTAATGAGGGAAAAGGAGTTGTTACCTCACTGAGAAGTTGGAGGTGTGCAGCCTGTCGCCTGCAGCTCTTCATCAAACAGCTCCTTCTTGTTCATTTCTCCCACAGACTGAATGAAAGTTTGAGACCCCTGGTATAAATCATTGTCCTGTAGTACCTTAATAATCCACTCTCCTGACTGTTCTATTGTCTGACTTCCTCTGCAGTTATAAGGGCGAGGGCATTGTCAGCGGCAGCCCGGAGAAAGTGTGGGAATGTCTGAAACCAGTGCCCAACGGGCTCAGGGTCAAGTGGGACAACAACGTCAAAAGGTTTGAGCTTTTGGAACAAATCACTGAGGTGTGTAACTAATTTCTCTCTTCTGGTTTGTCATGATCACTCTGTATTAGTTAACCCAGTTTTCACTCCATATAGTTGTCAGATTTCTTTTGATTTCCCTCAGGGAATGTGTGAATTATTTTTAGAGCTGCACTGGGTGTCTTGACATATTGGTGGCTTCTGAAACTGCAATGTCAGAAATTTAGTAGGGTCATGTCAAGATCTGTTAATAAAGCAGTAACCCAGTAAGGTTATTAAAGCATGAGGTATGTGTGTATACAAAACACACTAAAGGAAGACAAGGGGCAACTTTCACTTATCTTTGCTTGTGATTACTTTTTGCTAGTTACCATTGCCAGCCTGATCAATTAGTATGAAACCACATCTTTAAAAATCAGCCCAGTGCAGCTTTAAATGCATACACATGATACCAGAGGTGATGTCCATTTTTGCTTTTGCTTTGTTCGACTTGGTCTTTGAGTACATTCCCTTGTCTCCCATTCTTGTGCAGGACATCTCTATCTGCCGAACAGTCACGCCTTCAGCAGCTATGGGTATCATAGCTCCACGAGACTTTGTAGATGTTATTTTAGTTAAGCAATACGAAGATGGCACCATTTCATCAAATGGTGCGTAATGACTCATTCTTGTCTCCTCTACTTCCTGTTCTTGTTTCTTTTGTACTTTCTCAGATTTATTGTGCCATGGAGTAGGGACTGGACTGTTTTTATTTACAGGAGTGATTGTGGATGCAAGGTTTAAGATTTTACTCAGCTGGGGATACACTACAGGCCTGAACAAACAAATAGATTATGTGTCACATGCATTAATGTTATTCCATCTTTCAGTGTTGGTATCACCCAACAATTAAAGAATTGTACTGATCTCATTTCCATTAGATATATATAGACCAGGTACATGTGTTTATTACCAAAACCTTTGTCCACCTGTTTCCACAGTTGGGGAAAAAAATTGAGAACTTAGCAAAAAATTTGAAACACAGGAGAGAGAACTATATAGATCAGACTTAGAATTTTTTTTTCTTCACTTGCCTCTCAGGGCTTCCGAACTTTGTCTTTCAATGTCCTGTGCAAACAAATCTCCCCGGCACTCAGGTGGCCACAGTGTCCCTGGCTGGCAGACAGGACAATCTATCAGTCTGTCAACCTCAACATGAATGTATTGTCTGTTAATCTCAGTTTTGAACAGTGCGTGCCCATTTTGTCTGGCAGTGGCTTGTGCCACTAGTGTTATGCTATATTGTAGAGTTAATATTGTTGTGTTTTTTTGGGTTGCTCCGAAGTGATCTTGGTAAAATCTTGTCTATAATTGGCCTAGTGGAGGCAGGTAGTGTGTCCTCAGTGTCAGGCAGCACATACAGTAAGATACATCTGATCCTAAATTCTGTGTCTTCAAGGTTTCACCAGGGGAATCCAGTAAAACGCCTTCAGCCAGCCCACATAGACCAGCCACTGTAACGTTTAAAGGAATAGTTTGCCTTTTTGTGAATACACTTATTTCATTCCTGGCAGAGAGTTAGATTAGATGATTTATACACTTCACATATCTATCCATTCATTGTGGGACTACAGCCAGGAGACGGTTAGCTCAGTTTAGCTGAAGCTTCATAGTGAATAGACACATATGAGAACAATATTGGTCTTCTCATCTATTTCTCAACAGCAAAGTAAATACATGTATTTACCAAAAGGCCAGATGTTCTCTCTGTTGAAAGGAAACCCAGCGGCTCTGGTTAGACAACAGCCCCTCACAAGATCAATATCATGTAGAGAATCACATGTTCTTTGTGTCATGTCAACAGCCACCAACGTGATTCACCCGGGCTGTCCTCCCCAGTCCGGCTACGTGAGAGGATTCAACCATCGATGTGGCTGTGTTTGTGTCCCCATCTCAGGGTAGGTCCAAACACACTGAACATGTGCAGTGTGTGTTTGTAGAGGATATGCTGGCTATAGTCCATCTTCACTGTGTTACTTTTGCGTCTCTTCTGTGCATCACATTTTATCTTGAGTGTTTCTTCTACTTCATTTGCAGAGAGCCCAACAAAACCCAGGTGTTCAGTTTCTTTCAGACGGATCTGGGTGGCCTCCTCCCTCGCTCCGTCGTCGACTCGTTCTTCCCCTCCAGCATGGCTGAGTTCTACGGAAACCTGGCCAAGGCTGTCAAATCACTCAAGGACCTTTGACAACAAGAGCTAAGAAACCTACCTTCAGACCTGAGGCCTGCGGACTGATGAGGCCAAATGTTCATTCCATTTTACACTGAGATTATCAAACAATTGCATCTTTTAAATAGGTCCAATCCACAATTTCTGTTTAATGTACCTTCCTCTGTTCCTTTGTTACTGCAGGAGGAATCCAGTAAATCTTCAGTAGTCAGCCTCCTTATTTAAAAGCAGTGAAAACATTTGAAAAGTCCCACAGTAAGAATGAGGGCTTGCATTTGACAAATCCTGAAACTTAAACTCCGTCTCTTTACATCCCAATCGGTAGGATGAATTTATTTTCTCCAATCTAAAGATGGAAAATCTATATTTGTACATGTGCTTAACATACAGAATATGTTTACTTTCTACCCGAATGATGAGACAACAGACATTTCCTCTCCTTATAATTGCATACTTCAGTGTGTACTGTAAACATGCATGTTGCATGGACCTTATTTACCCTATGCTGGTATCAGATTATTGGTTTGGAGTTCTGACTCATACCTCATATTTAGTTGTTTGTGTTGTACTTGAAATGCCATAGTTTAACTCGTCTCCGCTCACCTGTAAACCATGAAGATCTTGTATCAGCTAACTGAAGCACAGGTGGGAAGGCACAGGTGGCCTTTTTAAACAAAGGCAGCTTTTTTCTTTCTAAAAGAACGCCTTTGAACAGGACAAGTTTTATTGTGCACTATTGAGCAGAAAAGTGTCTTCCCCTTTTTTCATGGCATTCGTTTCTAAAGGACATTTCCCTTTCCCTTTTTTTCTTTATGTACAAAACAAAGTCCTTATTCAGTTTTAAGATTTGAATCAAACCAGCTTCCTGCAGTTTGTCTCACAAGTTCAGCAGAGTCTCACCATTCTAGAGAGACTGTTTCAGCCAGCTCCTCCAAACCTTTTTGACTATCTTGGCTTACAAAGGAAGACAACAGCTAACACTGGGTTTTCCAGGTCTGCTACTAGCCCTTTCTTAATCAATGGCATGTGATGTGGGGGAAAAATCCCATGTAACATGGACAAATGCCAAGCACATATTTTAAGATACAATTAGATACAATTGTTGTTGTTGTAGTGAAATGAGGTCACTGCATGTGTAAAATAACATGATTTAGGATCTTAAATAATTAAGTCAGTAGGCCATTTTCCATAGCTGATGCTGGTAAAGTGAGCACTGGGAAGAGTGTTTGATATCTGTGGTCCTTTGTACTGTGAGAGAGGTTCAAAGATGGTGGTTGGCCAACGATACCCTGGACTTACATCTTAGCCTGTGAATCCGTAGGTGTTACCATGTTATAGTCTACATACATCAAACTTGATGTCGCACCCAAGTTGATGTCATGTAGCGTGGCTTGCAAAACTTTATAAGACTGCTGAATTCTCACTCTGTAGGCTATATAAAGCAGGTGAAGTTTCCTGGCAACATAATTTTGAGATGGACAGGTATGTGGACAGACTCTAAAATCCACATATGTCATGTGCTGGAATATGTTGTAGACGTAGTCCATTTGTTATTGTCCAGGTCCAGTACATACAGTATTTATCAGTTTATCATAAGGTGAGCTCACTGCCTGCACATTGATAGTTTTATATGGGGAAATGTACTTGTGAAAGCAGGCGCTGATGGGAGTATTTTTACTTGTCCAGATAAGAGCAGTCTTTAATTCTTGCGTAACACTTACAGACACTCAGAGGTCCCTCCACACTGTATCCTGTCGTCGTTTTTTTAACGTAAAGACTTTTTCAGGTCAGACACAGTCTCTCCTCTGTACCTGCGCACTAAAATCAGTCTTACAGCACTTGAAAGAAAATCATCTAACATCATGTCCGTATTTAATAACTTAACAATATGCCAGTTGCTACTGCATTATATTTACATAAATGTTATATACAAATGTTAGTTAATCCACAACTGCCAGAATCCTCATCAGGTACTCAGAAAAAAACACAAAAGTACTGTAACATACCAGTTTTAATGTTCACACACTGAGGCTCTGTTAGCTCAAATGCTTCTTGTTGGTGGTTTGAAGGACACTGTAAGCCTTCCCTTTAATCCATCTTCATTAAGGTTCAAGTGGACACTTCCTTATTGATGACTTATGGATTTTCTCACTGAACTGACTGGATAAAATATATATTGCTTGAGCATATTCAGAACTTTGTTAAGAAATCCCTCAGTATGAAATGAATGAAGATGAGTATCTGAGTCAGGGAAGGCTGGATGAAGGATCTGATTTTGAACTGTTTGTCTACCCACCTTCTCCAGAGCCTTTGTGTGTATGATAAGCCATACAGGGTGACATGTTTTAACTAGTCTTTTTTAAGTATCAGCATTCCTTTTAAAATGTTTTGGCGCTTTACCTGTAACATCGTTTTACCTCACAGTGCAGCCAGTTATCTTTTATTAAAGACCTCTCAAATGCATTCCACCATCTCCAAGTCGTACGAGCTTGAGAGATAATTGCTAACGTGGATGTAAAAGCATTTTAATCTGTGTAATGTTTAAATGGACCCAGATGTTTTATTTTATTACATTTCTTTTTTAGATTGTCTCAATGTACATACAGGTAGGTGCTGAAGTAGAAGAAACACCCAATTACATGAGGAATACAAAGTGAATCAATACTGATCACCTTTTTGACTTCCTGAGCCCATTTCTACCTTTAACATGTGATCATTAACTAATTACTTTATCTGGATAAAGACATTTCTTGCATTCTGCATGCATTACTCATGTTTTTTCTTGACCCATATACAAATACAGATGGCATCCTTAAAAGGCAGTTCCAGTATTTTTAAACCCATGTTCCCAATGTTGACACATTTTGAACTGTAAATTATTCATACTTACCAAAAGTTTTGGAATCAGTCCAGTTGACCGTTTTAACCTCTGGGTACTCTGTCAAAGTTAGTTCCACTGCCAGTGCTTGTTATAGCCACTGACAGGCTGAGTGTCTGACAACATTACAGAAATGATTCCTATGGAGCTAAACCTTTGTGTTAAATTCTCAGTGCTATGTTGTAGGAAACTTGACTTGTTTCGGTTTGTTGAAGATGTTTCACCTCTCATCCAAGAGGCTTCTTCAGTTTCACCTTGTCTTAAAGCAACACTAGGTAGTTTGGACTCATTACTACCCCCAGCTGGTTGAGAAGCGCAATTATCTGTTACCAGTGTCGTAAATACTGTCACTGTATGAGCATCCCTGGGGAAAATGAATACACGTGAATTTGTTTAGTAACGTCTGAAAATATAACTATGTTTTCGGGAGTTACTAAATACAATCGCAAGTTGACGTTGTGTTTGGCGTAATAACTACAACCAACTCGGTACGACAACAGTAAGTAGCATGCTAACGTTACCGATAACAACAATAGCCTAACGTTACCTCCCGACCACACTGTTCAACAATTACGTTGATTATCTGCATGAACTAAGGACTCTGCAACTTTTCAAGACAAGACGTTCATAGTGTTTTAGTAAGTTAGTCATCGTTTACAGTCACTACATGAACACGTGCAAGCTATTGAAACGGACAGCATTAGGTTATCTCCCGGCTTTATTACGGTTATAAACTGTGGACATATAGTGCCCCAGTGAACACCACATAACAACAAATCAACTCAAAGTAAAAGTCGGTAAGATAATAAATATGTATATATGTAATATATGACTTACAAATCCAGTAGCATCAAGGCTAGGTCGCCATCAGTCTTGAAACCCATTTCTTCTCTCAGCTCCACCGAGTGTAAGCTGGTTCAATATTAATCCGTGTCCGGGCTCTGTTCTATCACTTTCTCTTTTTCTTTTCTTCGTCTCCTCAGTCAATACCTTCTTGGCTTTTTTAGCTGGCTCGGCCATGGCGTTGGTTTATGAAAAATCCAAGTAGCTGCTGGCTAAATCCACCGACGAATAAACGTGTGACGTACATGCCGTAAAGCAGGTTGCACTAGATGCCTTTACGTCAGATTGGTTCCTACCTGCTCTGAGAAGTTACACAGTGCGGTTTCTGCCGGCACGACCCCCCTCAGGCTGCAGAGACGTCACCATTCATCCTATTAACCGTTTTTCTACCACTTAGCTGAGTTTAGAAACATTATTTTAAGGTCGAAAAACTACCTAGTGTTGCTTTAAAACAACATTATGTAACTTTGACGGTTGGAGTTGTCCCAAAATATCATCTTGCAGCTATCAGTCTAGGCAGTCTACTTGACCAATTCTAACACTTTTGGTTTAAAAATACTGGAATTCCCCTTTAATACTCGATGGAATTTGGGTCCTTATCCAGCTCACAGGGAACACCTGCTGGGTCGTCTCTGTGAGGACTGCTGCTGAAAGTTGTGACTTACTGTATCTGCAGAAGCACCAGCACCTCTGTCACTATCTTCCCTCTAGTTACTAAACATGTTTGGAGTCACCCTCTTCACTACAGTCCACTGACAGAAAATACAACTCATCAGTGGGAAAATGTAATTTCTTTGAAAATTGGCAGCATGTGATCCTGTATTGATTTTCACTTTGTGTATATTCTGACCTCAGTGAACGTTGACCAACAGCGTACTGTATCCACAATGACAAGGTGGTCAAAGAGCATGTAAACTATGGCGGAGCCAATCCTGGTTGATCCCTTTAAGCACTAAATTGTGACTGTGGTGGACTTTTTGACCACCAATGAGACCAAATTTTGTGTTTTGTGATTGAGATTCAGATACCGATCCAAAGTTTCCTTATGTGCATTGTTCTGACAACTTGTGCTCCAACAACCAGTTCAGACATTTCTTGTGTCCTGTGTCACACTGATCACACAGCGTCCTGGCTAATTTAATGACCGGTACAACAGAATATATTTAAAATGATACACGTCAAATGTTGATCATTTACTGCTCTTATGAGAGCTGCTGTTGCCCTTAACATGGAGTTTTACATGTCTTGTCAGACCACATGAAACTGTTTATATTGTACTGTTCTGCACCCAGTTAATTTGTATCTCACCAGCATTAAAATGATTAATAGGAACATCATGTTGTCCACCACTTGTCTTCTTCTTTAGCAGTAGATCACACTTCAAACATTTAAAACCATCTACAGTTGTGGAGAAAGAAACATCACTCAGAGTTTCAGTTTTCAACAGTTTTATTCAAGTTTTTGAATTCTTACAGCAGATGTATCACTTCTGTGACTCTGACATCTGTTCTTTAAGCGTAGAAAACATTTGTTTTGTGGTTGCATACAAAGACATTCTCTGCACAACAGGACATTTCTAGCACTGAAAAAAATTTGAACACAAGTTACATTGTGTAGAGAAATTATTCTCACTCAGAATATTTGAATTTGAGCAACAAACGTGTTCAGGGCTGGATCAAATAGAACAAAATGCACATTTGCCCTTTGCTTACAGTCTCATTGATATTATTGTGTGCTTTTGTGGAAATAAACATGCAAATACATCCACAGTATTGAACGCAGAAAGCGCTGAGAGAATTTCTCTACATAATTTCATGCATGTACTTGGAAAAAAATCTGTGCTTAAATTGTCCCATTGCGTGCTCAGGATTCAGACACAAAACCGTAACATTCTAGTTGAGTTTGGTTTGACCGAACTTTGTATTTAGGCAGGAGAGTCAAACTCAAAGTCAACCAAAGTGCATTCTACGGTTTAATCTTCTGATTTTACATATACAGTACCACTGCTAAGAAAAATAGACCTTTAACATATATAATTCTCTTCTTTTATACGCGACTCCATTTTAGTACAAGAGCATCAAGGCAAAACTAGTGAACACCTGTACTTCAGACACATGTCAACCTTCATTAGTCCAGATTGATCCAGTCCAATCTGGTTGCTGGGCTTCTGTGTTGAGTTGCGTTGGTCTGTACAGTGTGTAGCTTTTACTGTGTCTATCTCCTGTAGTTCTTTCTTTCTCCCTCGCTTGTGCAAATGTCTGATTTAAATCAGACTGAACCATTTTGTAGACTTCACGACTGATTTGTAAGCCAGCTGTTGTAGCGAGGAGGAAAATAATCAGAGACCGCCTGCATCTCATTAGCTAAAGTCAGGCTTTCATGAAACTTGGCTCACATGGCTTGATTTGTGTCTTGTTGTTTAGGGCTGTCATGGCTGGAGTGGATAAAACTGCTTAATATCATAACTGTGGTATGAAATAAGATTTGAAATATGTTTCCTCCAATGTAATGTTCAAAGCTTTTTACTAATATTTTTTAAATAGTGTTTTACAATGGAAGTTTTACTGCCTTTTTACTTAACCGTAGTTTTGACTGTTATACACTTAATACACTATGTATTTTAAGAGAATAATGCACTCACCACCTCTTTCTCAAGATAGTGAAGTTGAACGAAAAATATCTTCCAATGAGACAAAAAAAGCCTTAAGCCATTTCTTCAGCTATGGCTGCGGCAGGTGTAATGATGAAAAAGTAAAACCAAGTACTGACTAGTTTGCACAATGAAGCTATCGAATCAATTCATATATATTACATTTTACCACTTTATGCTCATGACAACATAGCAATTAAACATATTTTAATATTATATGAAAAGGTTGTCAAAGGCGACACAGTCAGTGGGATCGAGTATACCCACATATCTCTATGTAAAATTGAAACAAGGCTGCATTAAATCAGAGCAGATAGGGTGTCCATGTCCTGACAGTCCAATCTGCCTGTAGCACTGTGCTTTCTTACTGAATAGCATCCAGGGTGTAAACAGCAGGCTAGCGGCTGTGTTTGGTAATTAGGTGCCTCAGATTTAAAAATTAATTCCTTCATATTAATAAAGTATCACATTTGTTACATTAGTCCTTGCACCATGAACACTTTCTGCTTCATTAGATAATGTTTCAGGAATACTGGCTTGTGCTGCACACATACATCACTGTGGACTCCAACACAGGTCACATTAACAGTGGGAAGTCTTATCTAAATGAGCCACTATGATTTCCTGCAGTTTTGTGTTCATTTTGATGAAAACATATGGATATACTTAGGATCTGAGTCTTTTTGCCTGTTGAACACCATTGTTTATGTTTGACATGATCCAGAGCACAATTTTAGTAATACAAGGACAGCAGTTGGCCATTCGTGAGAGCATGATTTATTTATTTGTATGCACAGATTTCTACTGAGGGTGAAAAACTACTGACGGTTATTCACAGGAAACTATCTGCACGGCTAGTTACCAGTGTGGGTAAGTGAGAAAATTGAGGTTTTGTTTTTTTATGGGCTGAACTGACCCTTTAATAAACTTTTCTATCTGGTCAGAAATGTGACATACTGTATACATAATCAAAATTCATGCAGAAGTTGTTCTCTGAACCACTTTGTCAAATGTGGGCTGATCCCTGATTTCTATGAGAGTGTTCAAGGTGCACTATGTAAGAATTTAAGTTTAACACATTAAACAAATTAATTAAAATGAACAGAATGTCGACAGAATAATACTTGTGATGTGTTGTGTTGCAGAGATATCTATTGAAGTTAGCATGCTAGCTAGCCCTGAGCCACTCTGTACCTCATGAGGTGATAGTCCGATAGTAAATAACACTAACACTACCCCCGTACTCTGAACTCCCAGTCCAGGCAGAGTCACTAGCTGCACAGCTAACTGAGCTAAGCAGCTAATGCCAATTACAGTTAGCAATTACTCTGGTGATGTGGTGCCCCCTATTTGTTTGGAGTATGAATTCTACATGTGGCCAATTCTTAAATATTGCACCTTTGAAAAAATGCAGACATCTCTTCATTTGTCAGCGGCTCCCAGCAGCTGTTCATTCAGCCCCGCCCTGCCTCCTCCTGATCATCACTGTGACTGGTCCTTCAGGTAAACTCTTGATCAGGTTCCAGGCCTCAAAGCGAGTCATGTCCTGCAGATTGATTCCCTGGACCTGCAGCAGTGCATCTCCTTGCTGCAGACCCCTCTGCTCTGCTGCTCCACCTGACACACACACACACACACACACACACACAAATTACATATTTGTTTTGATTATTTTTTACTTAGTGAAATGTTCCTACAGACCTCTTTTTCATTTCACCAAAGCCAAATGAACCAGAGATTAAAACTGTGACCTAGAATTCATTGGGAAGTTTCAGTAGTTTACAGTTTCACATAGTTGCTCCATTGACAGACGTGACACTTCTGCTGCAGCACTCATGTCTGTCGCAGCTTCCTTTCCTAGTTTTGAAAATAGCTGCACTCCAACAATGAACACATCCCCTCCTCCTTTAAGAAAATCAAGATGTCTGAATTACGTTTCGTTTCTGTGGTAACATTCATTCACAGTGCTTCCCTCAGAAAATTTAAAAAGCTGATAGTTGATTAGTGATGGTCAATATGAAAGCATAACTTATTAACTGACTGGGAATAGTTTTTTGTAGATAAAGTGAAATCATGATGTATAATGTTGGCATAATCATACCTGTAAAGATCCTGTTGATGACTAAAGGTTTGTCTCCGTGGATTGAGCCTTTTCCTCCCTCGAGAGTGAACCCAACTCCTCCAGCTCCTTTCTCCAGCTCCACACTCACTGGTTCTCCCTGCTCCTCCACTGCAGCACAATTTAAAATAGGGCAAGTGTAAATGGACTTGCATTTCTATAGCGCTTTCCAGTCTACTGACCGCTCAAAGCCGCTTCACAACACTTGTCAGATTCACCCATTCACACACACATTCACACACTGATGGCAGAGGCTGCCATGCAAGGTGCCAACTGCTCATCAGGAGCAATTTGGGGTTAAGTATCTTGCTCTAGGACACTTCGGCATGCAGCTAGGATTCGAACCAGCGACCTTCCTATAACTGGACGACCCGCTCTACCTCCTGAGCTACAGTAGCCAGCACACCTTCACTACAGCTGAAAAATTCAAAGTTAAGATATTTACTGGTTTAATTTAGTCAAAGTGTGAACCACAGGGCTTATTTACTGCATACATTGAAAAACCATGTTTTGAAAAGGCACCGTACATTTTGGAGAGGCTCACACACTCGAGGTGATGGACTGCAGCCTGTTGTGTTGTGGTGCGACTCACCTGCAGGGTTGGGCTCTTTGCTCCGGCAGCCTCCTCCCTCTCCTTCCTCCTCTGCTCTCTTGCAGACCACCACCACAGCCAACTCCAGATCGCGGGCCTGACGCAGAGCGCCAGTGGCATCAGCGTGTGTGAGGCCGCGCAGCGTTTGTCCATTTATAGACAACACCTCATCTCCTTTCTGAATGGTGCCCTCCTGAGCTGCCAAGCCGCTGGGAAACACTCTGTGGACCTGGATGGAAGACAGTATCAGTACAGTATATGAGTTTAAAATCTGAGAGAGAAAGACAGACAGATCTGTCAGTCTAAGCCTTGCCCTCATGTGATCAGTACGAATCTGTATAGTGCTGCTTACTGTAGTAGCTTTGCTCTCCAGGTCAGACCCTCCAGCAATGCTGAAGCCCAGCCCCGCTCCCTCCTCTTTATGCAGGATCACAACATGGATGTCTACCAGTTGCTGTGGGAACACAGACAGACAGAGTTACTACAGAAGTTAATCTTATTTTTATATGATTAGCTCAGATTACATGTTTAACAGGTGTATTACTATGAAGAGACATTGAGCCACAGAGCATTGTTCACATCCTCTGAACCAGCTTCTGTAACTAATCTCTCACAAAGCATTTCTTCCTTTCTTCTGACAAAATGAAACCAAGTTCCTCAGGATAACTTCCCACATTCTAAGAGACATTGCCATCCACAATGGCAGTCGGTATTTCAGTTGAATGATTGCTTTGTGAGCACAGAAATAAATACAGCTCTCGTGAGAAAACTTCAAGCCAGCAGTGCTCATCATAACTCAGTTTCCTCCATATCCATCAAAGTCTTCTAAAGTCTTCCAAATGTCATGGATATTGATCCAATTTGTTGAGATATTTCACAAAAATGCACAATTGTGAGCCTCATGGTGGCAGTAAGAAGTCAGGTGACCAAAGTAGCAGGATTCATTGTAGAGGACACATGGATGTCAATGAATGAACCATATTTTGCGCCAAACTGTGAAGTAGGTGAGATATTTCACAGAGAAAATGGACATGTTGACCTGCCATTGGCACTAGAGGCTAGGTCAGTGGATTAACCTCTGGAGGAGCATGAATGTACAAAATGTAATTTCATTTTGCCAGACTGACGTCCCTAGAGCCATAATGCTAGCATCCCATAACACACCATCTGCCAAAAAAAACTAATAAAATGATCAGGATCATTTTAGTAACCAGTGCCAACAAGCAGTGAATGATGAATGTTGAATGATGAACACTGTACATGAATGACTTTTTACAAATGTCTTTGTAAACTTGGTACAGACAGATACATGAAATCTTTGCAGTTCTACATCTGAAGTAATGGTGCAGTCATAAAAACAAGGGCAGACTTCATGAGGTCTGAATGTGAGAGGTAAAGGGAGCAGGGAGTTTAACATGTTAAATCCTTTCAGACAGTGTGAGGGACTGCTTTACCCACAACACAGTGCACTGAGGCACCTTGTGTGCTCAGATCATCTGTATTCACAGAAGGAGCTCAGTGTGGAGTTTAATACACAGCAGATGTTGAGCACGTGACGACTCTCAGGTGGCCAGCTATATGAGTTGTAACTGAGATTCCCGTTCAGCCAGGAGACATGTAAAGTACTGTGGGTGGTGTGGCCTGATGGAAATCAGGCCACACACACACACACACACACACACACACACACACACACACACACACACACACACACACACACACTGACCAAAATAAATGGCACAAAACTCACCAATTACAAGACCTTTGTGGCAGATAACGTTATTCAAATGTTTCAACAAGGCATGGCCTTTTTTTGGTTTCTAGTAATCAGACACAGTAACAGTATGGCCTGCACAGTATATAAGTATCCAATAACAGAGCACTGCAAAATATTTAATGCATGTAAAAAATATACAACATGAAAGTTTGCAGTAGATATAGTCGTATTCCTGATTCCTGAGTTGTTCATAAAGTGTCTGACTCTGCCTTCAATCACCAGGGGGCGCAAGATTCACCCACACACTGTGCTTCAACAAGATGAATGTGGTGTCCATCAATTCATCCATCATCTGTTTATGAGCTGATGAACACCTGCTTAATACCCTTTATGTTCTGCTGAAAGCTGCAACAAGATAATACTTTGAAACTTGTATGAAGAGATGAGCCCTTTAAAGGAAAAGTTCAATGTTTTAAAAACACGCCCTTTTCTTTCCAGAGTGAGATGTTCAGACTGATATTAGTCTCATTACATTACATTTTACAATTAATTTTACAACACTATTCATTAAGCATTCTCTCCAATAAAGTTTGATATCTAACATAGTGATGACAAAATTACTTTTGGTGGCTGGTCCAAATGAAATAGGTGGTTGGTTGGTTGGTGGAGTCTGCTGCCCTGGAATAAATATGTTTGTCCTGCCTCTGATAATTATATGTTCAAAAGTTCAGCTTGTGTGTTTTTCAATTCATGTGGGGGATCCATAATCTGTTTGCTTGATAAATGTTATAAGATTGAATGACCAAAGTAAGAACTGATTAATACAGTGTGAGGTGAAATGGTGTGTATTCGCCCCGTGTTGAATGTTAGTTTGTAGCTTTGATTTTAAACGAATCTCCATGTGTTATTGGTGGGTTGTACCAAGTGAAAGTCTCTGAGGTTTTTTTTTTTTACCTTCAGTGTCTCTTCATCTAGAGCTTTGACTTCCTGCATCATCCTCTGTATTTCCTCTGAAGGGATGGCTGAGATGACAGAGTGAACAGAGGCAGACGTGACTGCTGCTTCGTCATGAGATCCACCCTCCCCTCGCTCAATGGTACACTCCCTCAGTGTGGCCAAGCTGTGTTTAAAAAGATAAAACATGTCAGAGATGAGGATGTAATGCTAGTTTGACACCTCTGAGCACAGTATACACTGCTGGCATGCACAGCAGTGTATACTGTGCTGAATTAAAAATGTTTTACAGTAAAAACTTGTTGCTGCCTCTCAGATAAAACAGGAAGTCTTTTTTTTTTAAACCTGAACCCACTTCCTTATGAATATAAAACAGGGTGG